>NW_027552635.1:0-66736 GCF_045843805.1 Urocitellus parryii | reverse complement strand
TTGAAGTAGCCCCCAAGCAGAGACTGACGAGAATCCCGTTCATTGAAAGGGATTGCCAAGCTTCCAAAAAACTGCGAGTTTCCTGAAATCTCTGCAAACATTTTTTCACAAAATCTTGATGATACTTCCATTTAATGATCAGTACACCAATCCCACATGGCTCACCAAATTTTGTTCTTCTAGGTTAAACCGTTCCTTTGCAGTAACCGTTTTCATGTTTAGGTTTCACTCTGTTTTCTCCTATATGGATACATGTAGTTGGAAAACTAAATCAAACACGGTTTGTGCTAGCTCTTTGAACCTTGCCACAATAATGTAGTTCCACGTTCTATAGCTATGGTTTGTGTGCTATTGAAGTAGCCCCAAGCAGAGACTGACGAGAATCCCTTTCATTGAAAGGGGTTGCCAAGCTTCCAAAATACTACGAGTTTCCTGAAATCTCAGCAAACATTTTTTCACCCAATATTGATGATTTCCATTTAATGATCAGTACACGAATCTCACTTGGCTCACTAAATTTCGTTCTTCTAGGTTATACCGTTCCTTTGCAGTAACCGTTTTCATGTTTAGGTTTCACTCTGTTTTCTCCAATATGGATACATGTAGTTGGAACTCTAAATCAAACACGGTTTGTGCCTGCTCTTTGAAACTTGGCACAATAATGTAGTTCCAAGTTCTATCGGTATGGTTTGTGTGCTATTGAAGTAGCCCCAAGCAGAGACTGACGAGAATCGCTTTCACTGAAAGGGGTTGCCAAGCGTCCATAATACTACCAGTTTCCTGAAATCTCAGCAAACATTTTTTCACCCAATCTTGAAGATACTTGCAGGTAGTGATCAGTACACGAATCTCACTTGTCTCACCAAATTTCGTTCTTCTAAGTTAAACCGTTCCTTTGCAGTAACCGTTTTCATGTTTAGGTTTCACTCTGTTTTCTCCTATATGGATACATGTAGTTGGAACTCTAAATCAAACACGGTTTGTGCTAGGTCTTTGAAACTTGGCACAATAATGTAGTTCCACGTTCTATAGCTATGGTTTGTGTGCTATTGAAGTAGCCCCAAGCAGAGACTGACGAGAATCCCTTTCATTGAAAGGGATTGCCAAGCTTCCAAAAAACTACGAGTTTCCAGAAATCTCAGC
Source organism: Urocitellus parryii (assembly GCF_045843805.1). NCBI lineage: Eukaryota > Metazoa > Chordata > Mammalia > Rodentia > Sciuridae > Urocitellus > Urocitellus parryii. The sequence goes on along the minus strand of NW_027552635.1, from coordinate 65,593 downwards.
AAACCTTTTTTCACCCAATCTTGATGATACTTCTATTTAATGATCAGTACACCAATCCCACTTGGCTCACCAAATTTTGTTCTTCTAGGTTAAACCGTTCCTTTGCTGTAACCGTTTTCATGTTTAGGTTTCACTCTGTTTTCTCCTATATGGATACATGTAGTTGGAACTCTAAATCAAACACGGTTTGTGCTAGCTCTTTGAAACTTGGCACAATAATGTAGTTCCAAGTTCTATCCCTATGGTTTGTGTGCTATTGAAGTAGCCCCAAGCAGAGACTGACGAGAATCGCTTTCACTGAAAGGGGTTGCCAAGCTTCCAAAATACTACCAGTTTAATGAAATCTCAGCAAATATTTTTTCACCCAATCTTGATGATACTTGCAGGTAGTGATCAGTACACGAATCTCACTTTGGCTCACCAAATTTCGTTCTTCTAGGTTAAACCGTTCCTTTGCAGTAACCGTTTTCATGTTTAGGTTTCACTCTGTTTTCTCCTATATGGATACATGTAGTTGGAACTCTAAATCAAACACGGTTTGTGCTAGCTCTTTGAAACTTGGCACAATAATGTAGTTCCAAGTTCTATCGCTATGGTTTGTGGGCTATTGAAGTAGCCCCAAGCAGAGACTGAAGAGAATCCCTTTCATTGAAAGGGGTTGCCAAGCTTCCAAAAAACTACTAGTTCCCTGAAATCTCAGCAAATATTTTTTCACCCAATCTTGATGATACTTCCATTTAATGATCAGTACACCAATCCCACTTGGCTCACCAAATTAAGTTCTTCTAGGTTAAACCGTTCCTTTGCAGTAACCGTTTTCATGTTTAGGTTTCACTCTGTTTTCTCCTATATGGATACATGTAGTTGGAACTCTAAATCAAACACGGTTTGTGCTAGCTCTTTGAAACTTGGCACAATAATGTAGTTCCAAGTTCTATCGGTATGGTTTGTGTGCTATTGAAGTAGCCCCAAGCAGAGACTGACGAGAATCCCTTTCATTGAAAGGGGTTGCCAAGCTTCCAAAAAACTACGAGTTTCCAGAAATCTCAGCAAACATTTTTTCACCCAATCTTGATGATACTTCCATTTAATGATCAGTACACAAATCCCACTTTTCTCACCAAATTTCGTTCTTCTAGGTTAAACCGTTCCTTTGCTGTAACCGTTTTCATGTTTAGGTTTCACTCTGTTTTCTCCTATATGGATACAAGTAGTGGGAACTCTAAATCAAACACGGTTTGTGCTAGCTCTTTGAATCTTGGCACAATAATGTAGTTACAAGTTCTATCGCTATGGTTTGTGTGCTATTGAAGTAGCCCCAAGCAGAGACTGACGAGAATCGCTTTCACTGAAAGGGGTTGCCAAGCTTCCAAAATACTACCAGTTTAATGAAATCTCAGCAAACATTTTTTCACCCAATCTTGATGATACTTGCAGGTAGTGATCAGTGCACGAATCTCACTTGGCTCACCAAATTTCGTTTTTCTAGGTTAAACCGTTCCTTTGCAGTAACCTTTTTCATGTTTAGGTTTCACTCTGTTTTCTCCTATATGGATACATGTATTTGGAACTCTAAATCAAACACGGTTTGTGCTAGCTCTTTGAAACTTGGCACAATAATGTAGTTCCAAGTTCTATCGCTATGGTTTGTAGGCTACTGAAGTAGCCCCAAGCAGAGACTGACGAGAATCCCTTTCATTGAAAGGGGTTGCCAAGCTTCCAAAAAACTACGAGTTCCCTGAAATCTCAGCAAACATTTTTTCACCCAATCTTGATGATACCGCCATTTAATGATCAGTACACCAATCCCACTTGGCTCACCAAATTTCGTTCTTCTAGGTTAAACCGTTCCTTTGCAGTAACCGTTTTCATGTTTAGGTTTCACTCTGTTTTCTCCTATATGGATACATGTAGTTGGAACACTAAATCAAACACGGTTTGTGCTCGCTCTTTGAAACTTGGCACAATAATGTAGTTCCAAGTTCTATCGCTATGGTTTGTCTGCTATTGATGTAGCCCCAAGAAGAGACTGACGAGAATCCCTTTCATTGAAAGGGGTTGCCAAGCTTCCAAAAAACTACGAGTTTCCTGAAATCTCAGCAAACATTTTTTCACCCAATCGTGATGATACTTCCATTTAATGATCAGTTCACCAATCCCACTTGGCTCACCAAATTTCGTTCTTCTAGGTTAAACCGTTCCTTTGCAGTAACCGTTTTCATGTTTAGGTTTCACTCTGTTTTCTCCTATATGGATACATGTATTTGGAACTCTAAATCAAACACGGTTTGTGCTAGCTCTTTGAAACTTGGCACAATAATGTAGTTCCAAGTTCTATCGCTATGGTTTGTGTGCTATTGAAGTAGCCCCAAGCAGAGACTGACGAGAATCCCTTTCATTGAAAGGGGTTGCCAAGCTTCCAAAATACTTCCAGTTTCATGAAATCTCAGTAAACATTTTTTCACCCAATCTTGATGATACTTGCAGGTAGTGATCAGTACACGAATCTCACTTGGCTCACTAAATTTCGTTCTTCTAGATTAAACCGTTCCTTTGCAGTTACCGTTTTCATGTTTAGGTTTCACTCTGTTTTCTCCTATATGGATACATGTAGTTGGAACTCTAAATCAAACACGGTTTCTGCTAGCTCTTTGAAACTTGGCACAATAATGTAGTTCCACGTTCTATAGCTATGGTTTGTGTGCTATTGAAGTAGCCCCAAGCAGAGACTGACGAGAATCCCTTTCATTGAAAGGGATTGCCAAGCTTCCAAAAAACAGCGAGTTTCCTGAAATCTCAGGAAACATTTTTTCACAAAATCTTGATGATACTTCCATTTAATGATCAGTACCCCAATCCCACTTGGCTCACCAAATTTTGTTCTTCTAGGTTAAACCGTTCCTTTCCAGTAACCGTTTTCATGTTTAGGTTTCACTCTGTTTTCTCCTATATGGATACATGTAGTTGGAACTCTAAATCAAACACGGTTTGTGCTAGCTCTTTGAAACTTGGCACAATAATGTAGTTCCAAGTTCTATCGCTATGGTATGTGTGCTATTGAAGTAGCCCCAAGCAGAGACTGACGAGAATCCCTTTCATTGAAAGGGTTGCCAAGCTTCCAAAAAACTACGAGTTTCGTGAAATCTCAGCAAACATTTTTTCACCCAATCATGATGATTCTTCCATTTAATGATCAGTACACCAATCCCACTTGGCTCACCAAATTTCGTTCTTCTAGGTTAAACCGTTCCTTTGCAGTAACCGTTTTCATGTTTAGGTTTCACTCTGTTTTCTCCTATATGGATACATGTAGTTGGAACTCTAAATCAAACACGGTTTGTTCTAGTTCTTTGAAACTTGGCACAATAATGTAGTTCCAAGTTCTATCGCTATGGTTTGTGTGCTATTGAAGTAGCCCCAAGCAGAGACTGACGAGAATCCCTTTCATTGAAAGGAGTTGCCAGGCTTCCAAAAAACTGTGAGTTTCCAGAAATCTCAGCAAACATTTTTTCACCCAGTCTTGATGATACTCCCATTTAATGATCAGTACACCAATCCCACTTGGCTCACCAAATTTCGTTCTTCTAGGTTAAACCGTTCCTTTGCAGTAACCGTTTTCATGTTTAGGTTTCACTCTGTTTTCTCCTATATGGATACATGTAGTTGGAACTCTAATTCAAACACCGTTTGTGCTAGCTCTTTGAAACTTGGCACAATAATGTAGTTCCAAGTTCTATCGCTATGGTTTGTGTGCTATTGAAGTAGCCCCAAGCAGAGACTGACAAGAATTCCTTTAATTGAAAGGGGTTGCCAAGCTTCCAAAAAACTACGAGTTTCCTGAAATCTCAGCAAACATTTTTTAACCCAATCATGTTGATACATCCATTAATGATCAGTACACCAATCCCACTTGGCTCACCAAATTTCGTTCTTCTAGGTTAAACCGTTCCTTTGCAGTAACCGTTTTCATGTTTAGATTTCACTCTGTTTTCCCCTATATGGGTACATGTAGTTGGAACTCTAAATCAAAACACGGTTTGTGCTAGATCTTTGAAACTTGGCACAATAATGTAGTTCCAAGTTCCATCGCTATGGTTTGTGTGCTATTGAAGTAGCCCCAAGAAGAGACTGACGAGAATCCCTTTCATTGAAAGGGCTTGCCATGCTTCCAAAATACTACGAGTTTCCTGAAATCTCAGCAAACATTTTTTCACCCAATCTTGATGATACTCCCATTTAATGATCAGTACACGAATCTCACTTGGCTCACTAAATTTCGTTGTTCTAGGTTAAACCGTTCCTTTGCAGTAACCGTTTTCATGTTTAGGTTTCACACTGTTTTCTCCTATATGAATACATGTAGTTGGAACTCTAAATCAAACACGGTTGTGCTAGCTCTTTGAAACTTGGCACAATAATGTAGTTCCATGTTCTATCGCTATGGTTTGTGTGCTATTGAAGTAGCCCCAAGCAGAGACTGATGAGAATCCCTTTCATTGAAAGGGATTGCCAAGGTTCCAAAAAACTGCGAGTTTCCTGAAATCTCAGCAAACATTTTTTCACAAAATCTTGATGATACTTCCATTTAATGATCAGTACCCCAATCCCACTTGGCTCACCAAATTTTGTTCTTCTAGGTTAAACCGTTCCTTTGCAGTAACCGTTTTCATGTTTAGGTTTCACTCTGTTTTCTCCTATATGGATACATTTAGTTGGAACTCTAAATCAAACACGGTTTGTGCTAGCTCTTTGAAACTTGGCACAATAATGTAGTTCCACGTTCTATAGCTATGGATTGTGTGCTATTGAAGTAGCCCCAAGCAGAGACTGACGAGAATCCCGTTCATTGAAAGGGATTGCCAAGCTTCCAAAAAACTGCGAGTTTCCTGAAATCTCTGAAAACATTTTTTCACAAAATCTTGATGATACTTCCATTTAATGATCAGTACACCAATCCCACATGGCTCACCAAATTTTGTTCTTCTAGGTTAAACCGTTCCTTTGCAGTAACCGTTTTCATGTTTAGGTTTCACTCTGTTTTCTCCTATATGGATACATGTAGTTGGAACTCTAAATCAAACACGGTTTGTGCTAGCTCTTTGAACCTTGGCACAATAATGTAGTTCCACGTTCTATAGCTATGGTTTGTGTGCTATTGAAGTAGCCCCAAGCAGAGACTGACGAGAATCCCTTTCATTGAAAGGGGTTGCCAAGCTTCCAAAATACTACGAGTTTCCTGAAATCTCAGCAAACATTTTTTCACCCAATATTGATGATTTCCATTTAATGATCAGTACACGAATCTCACTTGGCTCACTAAATTTCGTTCTTCTAGGTTATACCGTTCCTTTGCAGTAACCGTTTTCATGTTTAGGTTTCACTCTGTTTTCTCCTATATGGATACATGTAGTTGGAACTCTAAATCAAACACGGTTTGTGCCTGCTCTTTGAAACTTGGCACAATAATGTAGTTCCAAGTTCTATCGGTATGGTTTGTGTGCTATTGAAGTAGCCCCAAGCAGAGACTGACGAGAATCGCTTTCACTGAAAGGGGTTGCCAAGCGTCCATAATACTACCAGTTTCCTGAAATCTCAGCAAACATTTTTTCACCCAATCTTGAAGATACTTGCAGGTAGTGATCAGTACACGAATCTCACTTGTCTCACCAAATTTCGTTCTTCTAAGTTAAACCGTTCCTTTGCAGTAACCGTTTTCATGTTTAGGTTTCACTCTGTTTTCTCCTATATGGATACATGTAGTTGGAACTCTAAATCAAACACGGTTTGTGCTAGGTCTTTGAAACTTGGCACAATAATGTAGTTCCACGTTCTATCGCTATGGTTTGTGTGCTATTGAAGTAGCCCCAAGCAGAGACTGACGAGAATCCCTTTCATTGAAAGGGATTGCCAAGCTTCCAAAAAACTACGAGTTTCCAGAAATCTCAGCAAACCTTTTTTCACCCAATCTTGATGATACTTCTATTTAATGATCAGTACACCAATCCCACTTGGCTCACCAAATTTTGTTCTTCTAGGTTAAACCGTTCCTTTGCTGTAACCGTTTTCATGTTTAGGTTTCACTCTGTTTTCTCCTATATGGATACATGTAGTTGGAACTCTAAATCAAACACGGTTTGTGCTAGCTCTTTGAAACTTGGCACAATAATGTAGTTCCAAGTTCGATCCCTATGGTTTGTGTGCTATTGAAGTAGCCCCAAGCAGAGACTGACGAGAATCGCTTTCACTGAAAGGGGTTGCCAAGCTTCCAAAATACTACCAGTTTAATGAAATCTCAGCAAACATTTTTTCACCCAATCTTGATGATACTTGCAGGTAGTGATCAGTACACGAATCTCACTTGGCTCACCAAATTTCGTTCTTCTAGGTTAAACCGTTCCTTTGCAGTAACCGTTTTCATGTTTAGGTTTCACTCTGTTTTCTCCTATATGGATACACGTAGTTGGAACTCTAAATCAAACACGGTTTGTGCTAGCTCTTTGAAACTTGGCACAATAATGTAGTTCCAAGTTCTATCGCTATGGTTTGTGGGCTATTGAAGTAGCCCTAAGCAGAGACTGAAGAGAATCCCTTTCATTGAAAGGGGTTGCCAAGCTTCCAAAAAACTACGAGTTCCCTGAAATCTCAGCAAACATTTTTTCACCCAATCTTGATGATACTTCCATTTAATGATCAGTACACCAATCCCACTTGGCTCACCAAATTAAGTTCTTCTAGGTTAAACCGTTCCTTTGCAGTAACCGTTTTCATGTTTAGGTTTCACTCTGTTTTCTCCTATATGGATACATGTAGTTGGAACTCTAAATCAAACACGGTTTGTGCTAGCTCTTTGAAACTTGGCACAATAATGTAGTTCCAAGTTCTATCGGTATGGTTTGTGTGCTATTGAAGTAGCCCCAAGCAGAGACTGACGAGAATCCCTTTCATTGAAAGGGGTTGCCAAGCTTCCAAAAAACTACGAGTTTCCAGAAATCTCAGCAAACATTTTTTCACCCAATCTTGATGATACTTCCATTTAATGATCAGTACACAAATCCCACTTTTCTCACCAAATTTCGTTCTTCTAGGTTAAACCGTTCCTTTGCTGTAACCGTTTTCATGTTTAGGTTTCACTCTGTTTTCTCCTATATGGATACATGTAGTGGGAACTCTAAATCAAACACGGTTTGTGCTAGCTCTTTGAATCTTGGCACAATAATGTAGTTACAAGTTCTATCGCTATGGTTTGTGTGCTATTGAAGTAGCCCCAAGCAGAGACTGACGAGAATCGCTTTCACTGAAAGGGGTTGCCAAGCTTCCAAAATACTACCAGTTTAATGAAATCTCAGCAAACATTTTTTCACCCAATCTTGATGATACTTGCAGGTAGTGATCAGTGCACGAATCTCACTTGGCTCACCAAATTTCGTTTTTCTAGGTTAAAACCGTTCCTTTGCAGTAACCTTTTTCATGTTTAGGTTTCACTCTGTTTTCTCCTATATGGATACATGTATTTGGAACTCTAAATCAAACACGGTTTGTGCTAGCTCTTTGAAACTTGGCACAATAATGTAGTTCCAAGTTCTATCGCTATGGTTTGTAGGCTATTGAAGTAGCCCCAAGCAGAGACTGACGAGAATCCCTTTCATTGAAAGGGATTGCCAAGCTTCCAAAAAACTACGAGTTCCCTGAAATCTCAGCAAACATTTTTTCACCCAATCTTGATGATACCTCCATTTAATGATCAGTACACCAATCCCCACTTGGCTCACCAAATTTCGTTCTTCTAGGTTAAACCGTTCCTTTGCAGTAACCGTTTTCATGTTTAGGTTTCACTCTGTTTTCTCCTATATGGATACATGTAGTTGGAACACTAAATCAAACACGGTTTGTGCTAGCTCTTTGAAACTTGGCACAATAATGTAGTTCCAAGTTCTATCGCTATGGTTTGTCTGCTATTGATGTAGCCCCAAGAAGAGACTGACGAGAATCCCTTTCATTGAAAGGGGTTGCCAAGCTTCCAAAATACTTCCAGTTTCATGAAATCTCAGTAAACATTTTTTCACCCAATCCTGATGATACTTGCAGGTAGTGATCAGTACACGAATCTCACTTGGCTCACTAAATTTCGTTCTTCTAGGTTAAACCGTTCCTTTGCAGTTACCGTTTTCATGTTTAGGTTTCACTCTGTTTTCTCCTATATGGATACATGTAGTTGGAACTCTAAATCAAACACGGTTTCTGCTAGCTCTTTGAAACTTGGCACAATAATGTAGTTCCACGTTCTATAGCTATGGTTTGTGTGCTATTGAAGTAGCCCCAAGCAGAGACTGACGAGAATCCCTTTCATTGAAAGGGATTGCCAAGCTTCCAAAAAACAGCGAGTTTCCTGAAATCTCAGGAAACATTTTTTCACAAAATCTTGATGATACTTCCATTTAATGATCAGTACCCCAATCCCACTTGGATCACCAAATTTTGTTCTTCTAGGTTAAACCGTTCCTTTGCAGTAACCGTTTTCATGTTTAGGTTTCACTCTGTTTTCTCCTATATGGATACATGTAGTTGGAACTCTAAAATAAACACGGTTTGTGCTAGCTCTTTGAAACTTGGCACAATAATGTAGTTCCAAGTTCTATCGCTATGGTTTGTGTGCTATTGAAGTAGCCCCAAGCAGAGACTGACGAGAATCCCTTTCATTGAAAGGGGTTGCCAATCTTCCAAAAAACTACGAGTTTCCTGAAATCTCAGCAAACATTTTTTCACCCAATCTTGATGATACTTCCATTTAATTATCAGTACACCAATCCCACTTGGCTCACCAAATTTCGTTCTTCTAGGTTAAACCGTTCCTTTGCAGTAACCCTTTTCATGTTTAGGTTTCACTCTGTTTTCTCCTATATGGATACATGTAGTTGGAACTCTAAATCAAACACGGTTTGTGCTAGCTCTTTGAAACTTGGCACAATAATGTAGTTCCAAGTTCTATCGCTATGGTTTGTGTGCTATTGAAGTAGCCCCAAGCAGAGACTGACGAGATTCCCTTTCATTGAAAGGGGTTGCCAAGCTTCCAAAATACTACGAGTTTCTGAAATCTCAGCAAACATTTTTTCACCCAATATTGATGATTTCCATTTAATGATCAGTACACGAATCTCACTTGGCTCACTAAATTTCGTTCGTCTAGGTTATACCGTTCCTTTGCAGTAACCGTTTTCATGTTTAGGTTTCACTCTGTTTTCTCCTATATGGATACATGCAGTTGGAACTCTAAATCAAACACGGTTTGTGCTAGCTCTTTGAAACTTGGCACAATAATGTAGTTACAAGTTCTATCGCTATGGTTTGTGTGCTATTGAAGTAGCCCCAAGCAGAGACTGACGAGAATCGCTTTCACTGAAATGGGTTGCCAAGCTTCCAAAATACTACCAGTTTCCTGAAATCTCAACAAACATTTTTTCACCCAATCTTGAAGATACTTGCAGGTAGTGATCAGTACACGAATCTCACTTGTCTCACCAAATTTCGTTCTTCTAGGTTAAACCGTTCCTTTGCAGTAACCGTTTTCATGTTTAGGTTTCACTCTGTTTTCTCCTATATGGATACATGTAGTTGGAACTCTAAATCAAACACGGTTTGTGCTAGCTCTTTGAAACTTGGCACAATAATGTAGTTCCAAGTTCTATCGCTATGGTTTGTGGGCTATTGAAGTAGCCCCAAGCAGAGACTGACGAGAATCCCTTTCATTGAAAGGGGTTGCCAAGCTTCCAAAAAACTACGAGTTCCCTGAAATCTCAGCAAACATTTTTTCACCCAATCTTCATGATACCTCCATTTAATGATCAGTACACCAATCCCACTTGGCTCACCAAATTTCGTTCTTCTAGGTTAAACCGTTCCTTTGCAGTAACCGTTTTCATGTTTAGGTTTCACTCTGTTTTCTCCTATATGGATACATGTAGTTGGAACACTAAATCAAACACGGTTTGTGCTAGCTCTTTGAAACTTGGCAGAATAATGTAGTTCCAAGTTCTATCGCTATGGTTTGTCTGCTATTGATGTAGCCCCAAGCAGAGACTGACGAGAATCCCTTTCATTGAAAGGGGTTGCGAAGCTTCCAAAAAACTACGAGTTTCCTGAAATCTCAGCAAACATTTTTTCACCCAATCTTGATGATACTTCCATTTAATGATCAGTTCACCAATCCCACTTGGCTCACCAAATTTCGTTCTTCTAGGTTAAACCGTTCCTTTGCAGTAACCGTTTTCATGTTTAGGTTTCACTCTGTTTTCTCCTATATGGATACATGTAGTTGGAACTCTAAATCAAACACGGTTTGTGCTAGCTCTTTGAAACTTGGCACAATAATGTAGTTCCAAGTTCTATCGCTATGGTTTGTGTGCTATTGAAGTAGCCCCAAGCAGAGACTGACGAGAATCCCTTTCATTGAAAGGGGTTGCCAAGCTTCCAAAATACTACGAGTTTCCTGAAATCTCAGCAAACATTTTTTCACCCAATATTGATGATTTCCATTTAATGATCAGTACACGAATCTCACTTGGCTCACTAAATTTCGTTCTTCTAGGTTATACCGTTCCTTTGCAGTAACCGTTTTCAAGTTTAGGTTTCACTCTGTTTTCTCCTATATGGATACATGTAGTTGGAACTCTAAATCAAACACGGTTTGTGCTAGCTCTTTGAAACTTGCACAATAATGTAGTTCCAAGTTCTATCGCTATGGTTTGTGTGCTATTGAAGTAGCCCCAAGCAGAGACTGACGAGAATCCCTTTCATTGAAAGGGGTTGCCAATCTTCCAAAAAACTACGAGTTTCCTGAAATCTCAGCAAACATTTTTTCACCCAATCTTGATGATACTTCCATTTAATTATCAGTACACCAATCCCACTTGGCTCACCAAATTTCGTTCTTCTAGGTTAAACCGTTCCTTTGCAGTAACCCTTTTCATGTTTAGGTTTCACTCTGTTTTCTCCTATATGGATACATGTAGTTGGAACTCTAAATCAAACACGGTTTGTGCTAGCTCTTTGAAACTTGGCACAATAATGTAGTTCCACGTTCTATAGCTATGGTTTGTGTGCTATTGAAGTAGCCCCAAGCAGAGACTGACGAGAATCCCTTTCATTGACAGGGATTGCCAAGCTTCCAAAAAACTGCGAGTTTCCTGAAATCTCAGCAAACATTTTTTACAAAATCTTGATGATACTTCCATTTAATGATCAGTACCCCAATCCCACTTGGCTCACCAAATTTTGTTCTTCTAGGTTAAACCGTTCCTTTGCTGTAACCGTTTTCATGTTTAGGTTTCACTCTGTTTTCTCCTATATGGATACGTGTAGTGGGAACTCTAAATCAAACACGGTTTGTGCTAGCTCTTTGAAACTTGGCACAATAATGTAGTTCCAAGTTCTATCGCTATGGTTTGTGTGCTATTGAAGTAGCCATAAGCAGAGACTGACGAGAATCCCTTTCATTGAAAGGGGTTGCCAAGCTTCCAAAAAACTACGAGTTTCCTGAAATCTCAGCAAACATTTTTTCACCCAATCTTGATGATACTTCCATTTAATGATCAGTTCACCAATCCCACTTGGCTCACCAAATTTTGTTCTTCTAGGTTAAACCGTTCCTTTGCAGTAACCGTTTTCATGTTTAGGTTTCACTCTGTTTTCTCCTATATGGATACATGCAGTTGGAACTCTAAATCAAACACGGTTTGTGCTAGCTCTTTGAAACTTGGCACAATAATGTAGTTCCAAGTTCTATCGCTATGGTTTGTGTGCTATTGAAGTAGCCCCAAGCAGAGACTGACGAGAATCCCTTTCATTGAAAGGGGTTGCCAAGCTTCCAAAATACTACGAGTTTCCTGAAATCTCAGCAAACATTTTTTCACCCAATATTGATGATTTCCATTTAATGATCAGTACACGAATCTCACTTGGCTCACTAAATTTCGTTCTTCTAGGTTATACCGTTCCTTTGCAGTAACCGTATTCATGTTTAGGTTTCACTCTGTTTTCTCCTATATGGATACATGTAGTTGGAACTCTAAATCAAACACGGTTTGTGCTAGCTCTTTGAAACTTGGCACAATAATGTAGTTCCAAGTTCTATCGCTATGGTTTGTGTGCTATTGAAGTAGCCCCAAGCAGAGACTGACGAGAATCCCCTTTCATTGAAAGGGGTTGTCAAGCTTCCAAAATACTACCAGTTTCCTGAAATCTCAGCAAACATTTTTTCACCCAATCTTGATGATACTTGCAGGTAGTGATCAGTACACGAATCTCACTTGGCTCACTAAATTTCGTTCTCCTAGGTTAAACCGTTCCTTTGCCATAACCGTTTTCATGTTTAGGTTTCACTCTGTTTTCCCCTATATGGATACATGTAGTTGGAACTCTAAATCAAACACGGTTTGTGCTAGCTCTTTGAAACTTGGCACAATAATGTAGTTCCAAGTTCTATCGCTATGGTTTGTGTGCTATTGAAGTAGCCCCAAGCAGAGACTGACGAGAATCCCTTTCATTGAAAGGGGTTGCCAAGCTTCCAAAATACTACCAGTTTCCTGAAATCTCAGCAAACATTTTTTTTAACCCAATCTTGATGATACTTCCATTTAATGATCAGTACACCAATCCCACTTGGCTCACCAAATTTCGTTCTTCTAGGTTAAACCGTTCCTTTGCAGTAACCGTTTTCATGTTTAGGTTTCACTCTGTTTTCTCCTATATGGATACATGTAGTTGGAACTCTAAATCAAACACGGTTTGTGCTAGCTCTTTGAAACTTGGCACAATAATGTAGTTACAAGTTCTATCGCTATGGATTGTGTGCTATTGAAGTAGCCCCAAGCAGAGACTGACGAGAATCACTTTCATAGAAAGGGATTGCCAGGCAACCAAAAAACTACCAGTTTCCTGAAATCTCAGCAAACATTTTTTTCACCCAATCTTGATGATACTTGCAGGTAGTGATCAGTACACGAATCTCACTTGGCTCACTAAATTTCGTTCTTCTAGGTTAAACCGTTCCTTTGCAGTAACCCTTTTCATGTTTAGGTTTCACTCTGTTTTCTCCTATATGGATACATGTAGTTGGAACTCTAAATCAAACACGGTTTGTGCTAGCTCTTTGAAACTTGGCACAATAATGTAGTTACAAGTTCTATCTCTATGGTTTGTGTGCTATTGAAGTAGCCCCAAGCAGAGACTGACGAGAATCACTTTCATAGAAAGGGATTGCCAGGCTTCCAAAAAACTGCGAGTTTCCTGAAATCTCAGCAAACATTTTTTCACCCAGTCTTGATGATACTTCCATTTAATGATCAGTACACCAATCCCACTTTGCTCACCAAATTTCGTTCTTCTAGGTTAAACCGTTCCTTTGCAGTAACCGTTTTCATGTTTAGGTTTCACTCTGTTTTCTCCTAAATGGATACATGTAGTTGGAACTCTAAATCAAACACGGTTTGTGCTAGCTCTTTAAAACTTGGCACAATAATGTAGTTCCAAGTTCTATCGCTATGGTTTGTGTGCTATTGAAGTAGCCCCAAGCAGAGACTGACGAGAATCCCTTTCATTGAAATGGGTTGCCAAGCTTGCAAAAAAACTACGAGTTTCCTGAAATCTCAGCAAACATTTTTTCACCCAGTCTTGATGATACTTGCAGGTAGTGATCAGTACACGAATCTCACTTGTCTCACCAAATTTCGTTCTTCTAGGTTAAACCGTTCCTTTGCAGTAACCGTTTTCATGTTTAGGTTTCACTCTGTTTTCTCCTATATGGATACATGTAGTTGGAACTCTAAATCAAACACGGTTTGTGCTAGCTCTTTGAAACTTGGCACAATAATGTAGTTCCATGTTCTATAGCTATGGTTTGTGTGCTATTGAAGTAGCCCCAAGCAGAGACTGACGAGAATCCCTTTCATTGAAAGGGATTGCCAAGCTTCCAAAGAACTGCGAGTTTCCTGAAATCTCAGCAAACATTTTTTAAAAATCTTGATGATACTTCCATTTAATGATCAGTACCCCAATCCCACTTGGCTCACCAAATTTTGTTCTTCTAGGTTAAACCGTTCCTTTGCAGTAACCGTTTTCATGTTTAGGTTTCACTCTGTTTTCTCCTATATGGATACATGTAGTTGGAACTCTAAATCAAACACGGTTTGTGCTAGCTCTTTGAAACTTGGCACAATAATGTAGTTCCAAGTTCTATTGCTATGGTTTGTGTGCTATTGAAGTAGCCCCAAGCAGAAACTGACGAGAATCCCTTTCATTGAAAGGGGTTGCCAAGCTTCCAAAAAACTACGAGTTTCCAGAAATCTCAGCAAACATTTTTTCACCCAATCTTGATGATACTTCCATTTAATGATCAGTACACAAATCCCACTTTTCTCACCAAATTTCGTTCTTCTAGGTTAAACCGTTCCTTTGCTGTAACCGTTTTCATGTTTGGGTTTCACTCTGTTTTCTCCTATATGGATACATGTAGTGGGAACTCTAAATCAAACACGGTTTGTGCTAGCTCTTTGAAACTTGGCACAATAATGTAATTACAAGTTCTATCGCTATGGTTTGTGTGCTATTGAAGTAGCCCCAAGCAGAGACTGACGAGAATCGCTTTCACTGAAAGGGGTTGCCAAGCTTCCAAAATACTACCAGTTTAATGAAATCTCAGCAAACATTTTTTCACCCAATCTTGATGATACTTGCAGGTAGTGATCAGTGCACGAATCTCACTTGGCTCACCAAATTTCGTTTTTCTAGGTTAAACCGTTCCTTTGCAGTAACCTTTTTCATGTTTAGGTTTCACTCTGTTTTCTCCTATATGGATACATGTAGTTGGAACTCTAAATCAAACAGGGTTTGTGCTAGCTCTTTGAAACTTGGCACAATAATGTAGTTCCATGTTCTTTAGCTATGGTTTGTCTGCTATTGATGTAGCCCCAAGCAGAGACTGACGAGAATCCCTTTCATTGAAAGGGGTTGCCAAGCTTCCAAAAAACTACGAGTTTCCTGAAATCTCAGCAAACATTTTTTCACCCAATCTTGATGATACTTCCATTTAATGATCAGTTCACCAATCCCACTTGGCTCACCAAATTTCGTTCTTCTAGGTTAAACCGTTCCTTTGCAGTAACCGTTTTCATGTTTAGGTTTCACTCTGTTTTCTCCTATATGGATACATGTAGTTGGAACTCTAAATCAAACACGGTTTGTGCTAGCTCTTTGAAACTTGGCACAATAATGTAGTTCCAAGTTCTATCGCTATGGTTTGTGTGCTATTGAAGTAGCCCCAAGCAGAGACTGACGAGAATCCCTTTCATTGAAAGGGGTTGCCAAGCTTCCAAAATACTACGAGTTTCCTGAAATCTCAGCAAACATTTTTTCACCCAATATTGATGATTTCCATTTAATGATCAGTACACGAATCTCACTTGGCTCACTAAATTTCGTTCTTCTAGGTTATACCGTTCCTTTGCAGTAACCGTTTTCAAGTTTAGGTTTCACTCTGTTTTCTCCTATATGGATACATGTAGTTGGAACTCTAAATCAAACACGGTTTGTGCTAGCTCTTTGAAACTTGGCACAATAATGTAGTTCCAAGTTCTATCGCTATGGTTTGTGTGCTATTGAAGTAGCCCCAAGCAGAGACTGACGAGAATCCCTTTCATGAAAGGGGTTGCCAAGCTTCCAAAATACTACCAGTTTCCTGAAATCTCAGCAAACATTTTTTCACCCAATCTTGATGATACTTGCAGGTAGTGATCAGTACACGAATCTCACTTGTCTCACCAAATTTCGTTCTTCTAGGTTAAACCGTTCCTTTGCAGTAACCGTTTTCATGTTTAGGTTTCACTCTGTTTTCTCCTATATGGATACATGTAGTTGGAACTCTAAATCAAACACGGTTTGTGCTAGCTCTTTGAAACTTGGCACAATAATGTAGTTCCACGTTCTATAGCTATGGTTTGTGTGCTATTGAAGTAGACCCAAGCAGAGACTGACGAGAATCCCTTTCATTGACAGGGATTGCCAAGCTTCCAAAAAACTGCGAGTTTCCTGAAATCTCAGCAAACATTTTTTACAAAATCTTGATGATACTTCCATTTAATGATCAGTACCCCAATCCCACTTGGCTCACCAAATTTTGTTCTTCTAGGTTAAACCGTTCCTTTGCTGTAACCGTTTTCATGTTTAGGTTTCACTCTGTTTTCTCCTATATGGATACGTGTAGTGGGAACTCTAAATCAAACACGGTTTGTGCTAGCTCTTTGAAACTTGGCACAATAATGTAGTTCCAAGTTCTATCGCTATGGTTTGTGTGCTATTGAAGTAGCCATAAGCAGAGACTGACGAGAATCCCTTTCATTGAAAGGGGTTGCCAAGCTTCCAAAAAACTACGAGTTTCCTGAAATCTCAGCAAACATTTTTTCACCCAATCTTGATGATACTTCCATTTAATGATCAGTTCACCAATCCCACTTGGCTCACCAAATTTTGTTCTTCTAGGTTAAACCGTTCCTTTGCAGTAACCGTTTTCATGTTTAGGTTTCACTCTGTTTTCTCCTATATGGATACATGCAGTTGGAACTCTAAATCAAACACGGTTTGTGCTAGCTCTTTGAAACTTGGCACAATAATGTAGTTCCAAGTTCTATCGCTATGGTTTGTGTGCTATTGAAGTAGCCCCAAGCAGAGACTGACGAGAATCCCTTTCATTGAAAGGGGTTGCCAAGCTTCCAAAATACTACGAGTTTCCTGAAATCTCAGCAAACATTTTTTCACCCAATATTGATGATTTCCATTTAATGATCAGTACACGAATCTCACTTGGCTCACTAAATTTCGTTCTTCTAGGTTATACCGTTCCTTTGCAGTAACCGTTTTCATGTTTAGGTTTCACTCTGTTTTCTCCTATATGGATACATGTAGTTGGAACTCTAAATCAAACACGGTTTGTGCTAGCTCTTTGAAACTTGGCACAATAATGTAGTTCCAAGTTCTATCGCTATGGTTTGTGTGCTATTGAAGTAGCCCCAAGCAGAGACTGACGAGAATCCCTTTCATTGAAAGGGGTTGTCAAGCTTCCAAAATACTACCAGTTTCCTGAAATCTCAGCAAACATTTTTTCACCCAATCTTGATGATACTTGCAGGTAGTGATCAGTACACGAATCTCACTTGGCTCACTAAATTTCGTTCTCCTAGGTTAAACCGTTCCTTTGCCATAACCGTTTTCATGTTTAGGTTTCACTCTGTTTTCCCCTATATGGATACATGTAGTTGGAACTCTAAATCAAACACGGTTTGTGCTAGCTCTTTGAAACTTGGCACAATAATGTAGTTCCAAGTTCTATCGCTATGGTTTGTGTGCTATTGAAGTAGCCCCAAGCAGAGACTGACGAGAATCCCTTTCATTGAAAGGGGTTGCCAAGCTTCCAAAATACTACCAGTTTCCTGAAATCTCAGCAAACATTTTTTTAACCCAATCTTGATGATACTTCCATTTAATGATCAGTACACCAATCCCACTTGGCTCACCAAATTTCGTTCTTCTAGGTTAAACCGTTCTTTTGCAGTAACCGTTTTCATGTTTAGGTTTCACTCTGTTTTCTCCTATATGGATACATGTAGTTGGAACTCTAAATCAAACACGGTTTGTGCTAGCTCTTTGAAACTTGGCACAATAATGTAGTTACAAGTTCTATCGCTATGGATTGTGTGCTATTGAAGTAGCCCCAAGCAGAGACTGACGAGAATCACTTTCATAGAAAGGGATTGCCAGGCATCCAAAAAACTACCAGTTTCCTGAAATCTCAGCAAACATTTTTTCACCCAATCTTGATGATACTTGCAGGTAGTGATCAGTACACGAATCTCACTTGGCTCACTAAATTTCGTTCTTCTAGGTTAAACCGTTCCTTTGCAGTAACCCTTTTCATGTTTAGGTTTCACTCTGTTTTCTCCTATATGGATACATGTAGTTGGAACTCTAAATCAAACACGGTTTGTGCTAGCTCTTTGAAACTTGGCACAATAATGTAGTTACAAGTTCTATCTCTATGGTTTGTGTGCTATTGAAGTAGCCCCAAGCAGAGACTGACGAGAATCACTTTCATAGAAAGGGATTGCCAGGCTTCCAAAAAAACTGCGAGTTTCCTGAAATCTCAGCAAACATTTTTTCACCCAGTCTTGATGATACTTCCATTTAATGATCAGTACACCAATCCCACTTTGCTCACCAAATTTCGTTCTTCTAGGTTAAACCGTTCCTTTGCAGTAACCGTTTTCATGTTTAGGTTTCACTCTGTTTTCTCCTATATGGATACATGTAGTTGGAACTCTAATCAAACACGGTTTGTGCTAGCTCTTTAAAACTTGGCACAATAATGTAGTTCCAAGTTCTATCGCTATGGTTTGTGTGCTATTGAAGTAGCCCCAAGCAGAGACTGACGAGAATCCCTTTCATTGAAATGGGTTGCCAAGCTTGCAAAAAAACTACGAGTTTCCTGAAATCTCAGCAAACATTTTTTCACCCAGTCTTGATGATACTTGCAGGTAGTGATCAGTACACGAATCTCACTTGGCTCACTAAATTTCGTTATTCTAGGTTAAACCGTTCCTTTGCAGTAACCGTTTTCATGTTTAGGTTTCACTCTGTTTTCTCCTATATGGATACATGTAGTCGGAACTCTAAATCAAACACGGTTTGTGCTAGCTCTTTGAAACTTGGCACAATAATGTAGTTCCACGTTCTATAGCTATGGTTTGTGTGCTATGAAGTAGCCCCAAGCAGAGACTGACGAGAATCCCTTTCATTGACAGGGATTGCCAAGCTTCCAAAAAACTGCGAGTTTCCTGAAATTCAGGCAAACATTTTTTACAAAATCTTGATGATACTTCCATTTAATGATCAGTACCCCAATCCCACTTGGCTCACCAAATTTTGTTCTTCTAGATTAAACCGTTCCTTTGCTGTAACCGTTTTCATGTTTAGGTTTCACTCTGTTTTCTCCTATATGGATACGTGTAGTGGGAACTCTAAATCAAACACGGTTTGTGCTAGCTCTTTGAATCTTGGCACAATAATGTAGTTACAAGTTCTATCGCTATGGTTTGTGTGCTATTGAAGTAGCCCCAAGCAGAGACTGACGAGAATCGCTTTCACTGAAAGGGGTTGCCAAGCTTCCAAAATACTACCAGTTTAATGAAATCTCAGCAAACATTTTTTCACCCAATCTTGATGATACTTGCAGGTAGTGATCAGTACACGAATCTCACTTGGCTCACCAAATTTCGTTCTTCTAGGTTAAACCTTTCCTTTGCAGTAACCGTTTTCATGTTTAGGTTTCACTCTGTTTTCTCCTATATGGATACATGTAGTTGGAACTCTAAATCAAACACGGTTTGTCCTAGCTCTTTGAAACTTGGCACAATAATGTAGTTCCATGTTCTTTCGCTATGGTTTGTGGGCTATTGAAGTAGCCCCAAGCAAAGACTGACGAGAATCCCTTTCATTGAAAGGGGTTGCCAAGCTTCCAAAAAACTACGAGTTCCCTGAAATCTCAGCAAATATTTTTTCACCCAATCTTGATGATACCTCCATTTAATGATCAGTACACCAATCCCACTTGGCTCACCAAATTTCGTTCTTCTAGGTTAAACCGTTCCTTTGCAGTAACCGTTTTCATGTTTAGGTTTCACACTGTTTTCTCCTATATGGATACATGTAGTTGGAACACTAAATCAAACACGGTTTGTGCTAGCTCTTTGAAACTTGGCACAATAATGTAGTTCCAAGTTCTATCGCTATGGTTTGTGTGCTATTGAAGTAGTCCCAAGCAGAGACTGACGAGAATCCCTTTCACTGAAAGGGGTTGCCAAGCTTCCAAAATACTACCAGTTTAATGAAATCTCAGTAAACATTTTTTCACCCAATCTTGATGATACTTGCAGGTAGTGATCAGTACACAAATCTCACTTGGCTCACCAAATTTCGTTCTTCTAGGTTAAACCGTTCCTTTGCAGTAACCGTTTTCATGTTTAGGTTTCACTCTGTTTTCTCCTATATGGATACATGTAGTTGGAACTCTAAATCAAACACGGTTTGTGCTAGCTCTTTGAAACTTGGCACAATAATGTAGTTCCAAGTTCTATCGCTATGGTTTGTGTGCTATTGAAGTAGCCCCAAGCAGAGACTGACGAGAATCACTTTCATTGAAAGGGGTTGCCAAGCTTCCAAAAAACTACGAGTTCCCTGAAATCTCAGCAAACATTTTTTCACCCAATCTTGATGATTCTTCCATTTAATGATCAGTACTCCAATCCCACTTGGCTCACCAAATTTCGTTCTTCTAGGTTAAACCGTTCCTTTGCAGTAACCGTTTTCATGTTTAGGTTTCACTCTGTTTTCTCCTATATGGATACATGTAGTTGGAACTCTAAATCAAACACGGTTTGTGCTAGCTCTTTGAATCTTGGCACAATAATGTAGTTACAAGTTCTTTCGCTATGGTTTGTGTGCTATTGAAGTAGCCCCAAGCAGAGACTGACGAGAATCCCTTTCATAAAAGGGGTTGCCAATCTTCCAAAATACTACGAGTTTCCAGAAATCTCAGCAAACATTTTTTCACCCAATCTTGATGATACTTCCATTTAATTATCAGTACACCAATCCCACTTTTCTCACCAAATTTCGTTCTTCTAGGTTAAACCGTTCCTTTGCTGTAACCGTTTTCATGTTTAGGTTTCACTCTGTTTTCTCCATATGGATACATGTAGTTGGAACTCTAAATCAAACACGGTTTGTGCTAGCTCTTTGAAACTTGGCACAATAATGTAGTTCCAAGTTCTATCGCTATGGTTTGTGTGCTATTGAAGTAGCCCCAAGCAGAGACTGACGAGAATCCCTTTCATTGAAAGGGGTTGCCAAGCTTCCAAAAAACTACGAGTTCCCTGAAATCTCAGCAAACATTTTTTCACCCAATCTTGATGATACCTCCATTTAATGATCAGTACACCAATCCCACTTGGCTCACCAAATTTCGTTCTTCTAGGTTAAACCGTTCCTTTGCAGTAAGCGTTTTCATGTTTAGGTTTCACTCTGTTTTCTCCTATATGGATAAATGTAGTTGGAACACTAAATCAAACACGGTTTGTGCTAGCTCTTTGAAACTTGGCACAATAATGTAGTTCCAAGTTCTATCGCTATGGTTTGTCTGCTATTGAAGTAGCCCCAAGCAGAGACTGACGAGAATCCCTTTCATTGAAAGGGGTTGCCAAGCTTCCAAAAAACTACGAATTTCCTGAAATCTCAGCAAACATTTTTTCACCCAATCTTGATGATACTTCCATTTAATGATCAGTTCACCAATCCCACTTGGCTCACCAAATTTCGTTCTTCTAGGTTAAACCGTTCCTTTGCAGGAACCGTTTTCATGTTTAGGTTTCACTCTGTTTTCTCCTATATGGATACATGTAGTAGGAACTCTAAATCAAACACGGTTTGTGCTAGCTCTTTGAAACTTGGCACAATAATGTAGTTCCAAGTTCTATCGCTATGGTTTGTGTGCTATTGAAGTAGCCCCAAGCAGAGACTGACGAGAATCCCTTTCATTGAAAGGGGTTGCCAAGCTTCCAAAATACTACGAGTTTCCTGAAATCTCAGCAAACATTTTTTCACCCAATATTGATGATTTCCATTTAATGATCAGTACACCAATCCCACTTGGCTCACTAAATTTCGTTCTTCTTGGTTATACCGTTCCTTTGCAGTAACGGTTTTCAAGTTTAGGTTTCACTCTGTTTTCTCCTATATGGATACATGTAGTTGGAACTCTAAATCAAACACGGTTTGTGCTAGCTCTTTGAAACTTGGCACAATAATGTAGTTCCAAGTTCTATCGCTATGGTTTGTGTGCTATTGAAGTAGCCCCAAGCAGAGACTGAAGAGAATCGCTTTCACTGAAAGGGGTTGCCAAGCTTCCAAAATACTACCAGTTTCCTGAAATCTCAGCAAACATTTTTTCACCCAATCTTGATGATACTTGCAGGTAGTGATCAGTACACGAATCTCACTTGTCTCACCAAATTTCGTTCTTCTAGGTTAAACCGTTCCTTTGCAGTAACCGTTTTCATGTTTAGGTTTCACTCTGTTTTCTCCTATATGGATACA
The DNA here is from genome assembly GCF_045843805.1 of Urocitellus parryii. Lineage (NCBI taxonomy): Eukaryota > Metazoa > Chordata > Mammalia > Rodentia > Sciuridae > Urocitellus > Urocitellus parryii. The sequence goes on along the minus strand of NW_027552635.1, from coordinate 43,402 downwards.
TGTAGTTGGAACTCTAAATCAAACACGGTTTGTGCTAGCTCTTTGAAACTTGGCACAATAATGTAGTTCCACGTTCTGTAGCTATGGTTTGTGTGCTATTGAAGTAGCCCCAAGCAGAGACTGACGAGAATCCCTTTCATTGACAGGGATTGCCAAGCTTCCAAAAAACTGCGAGTTTCCTGAAATCTCAGCAAACATTTTTTACAAAATCTTGATGATACTTCCATTTAATGATCAGTACCCCAATCCCACTTGGCTCACCAAATTTTGTTCTTCTAGGTTAAACCGTTCCTTTGCAGTAACCGTTTTCATGTTTAGGTTTCACTCTGTTTTCTCCTATATGGATACATGTAGTTGGAACTCTAAATCAAACACGGTTTGTGCTAGCTCTTTGAAACTTGGCACAATAATGTAGTTCCAAGTTCTATCGCTATGGTTTGTGTGCTATTGAAGTAGCCCCAAGCAGAGACTGACGAGAATCCCTTTCATTGAAAGGGGTTGCCAAGCTTCCAAAAAACTACGAGTTTCCAGAAATCTCAGCAAACATTTTTTCACCCAATCTTGATGATACTTCCATTTAATGATCAGTACACCAATCCCACTTGTCTCACCAAATTTCGTTCTTCTAGGTTAAACCGTTCCTTTGCTGTAACCGTTTTCATGTTTAGGTTTTACTCTGTTTTCTCCTATATGGATACATGTAGTGGGAACTCTAAATCAAACACGGTTTGTGCTAGCTCTTTGAATCTTGGCACAATAATGTAGTTACAAGTTCTATCGCTATGGTTTGTGTGCTATTGAAGTAGCCCCAAGCAGAGACTGACGAGAATCGCTTTCACTGAAAGGGGTTGCCAAGCTTCCAAAATACTACCAGTTTAATGAAATCTCAGCAAACATTTTTTCACCCAATCTTGATGATACTTGCAGGTAGTGATCAGTACACGAATCTCACTTGGCTCACCAAATTTCGTTCTTCTAGGTTAAACCGTTCCTTTGCAGTAACCGTTTTCATGTTTAGGTTTCACTCTGTTTTCTCCTATATGGATACATGTAGTTGGAACTCTAAATCAAACACGGTTTGTCCTAGCTCTTTGAAACTTGGCACAATAATGTAGTTCCAAGTTCTATCGCTATGGTTTGTGGGCTATTGAAGTAGCCCCAAGCAAAGACTGACGAGAATCCCTTTCATTGAAAGGGGTTGCCAAGCTTCCAAAAAACTACGAGTTCCCTGAAAACTCAGCAAATATTTTTTCACCCAATCTTGATGATACCTCCATTTAATGATCAGTACACCAATCCCACTTGGCTCACCAAATTTCGTTCTTCTAGGTTAAACCGTTCCTTTGCAGTAACCGTTTTCATGTTTAGGTTTCACTCTGTTTTCTCCTATATGGATACATGTAGTTGGAACACTAAATCAAACACGGTTTGTGCTAGCTCTTTGAAACTTGGCACAATAATGTAGTTCCAAGTTCTATCGCTATGGTTTGTGTGCTATTGAAGTAGTCCCAAGCAGAGACTGACGAGAATCCCTTTCACTGAAAGGGGTTGCCAAGCTTCCAAAATACTACCAGTTTAATGAAATCTCAGTAAACATTTTTTCACCCAACCTTGATGATACTTGCAGGTAGTTTTCAGTACACAAATCTCACTTGGCTCACCAAATTTCGTTCTTCTAGTTTAAACCGTTCCTTTGCAGTAACCGTTTTCATGTTTAGGTTTCACTCTGTTTTCTCCTATATGGATACATGTAGTTGGAACTCTAAATCAAACACGGTTTGTGCTAGCTCTTTGAAACTTGGCACAATAATGTAGTTCCCAGTTCTATCGCTATGGTTTGTGTGCTATTGAAGTAGCCCCAAGCAGAGACTGACGAGAATCCCTTTCATTGAAAGGGGTTGCCAAGCTTCCAAAAAACTACGAGTTCCCTGAAATCTCAGCAAACATTTTTTCACCCAATCTTGATGATACTTCCATTTAATGATCAGTACTCCAATCCCACTTGGCTCACCAAATTTCGTTCTTCTAGGTTAAACCGTTCCTTTGCAGTAACCGTTTTCATGTTTAGGTTTCACTCTGTTTTCTCCTATATGGATACATATAGTTGGAACTCTAAATCAAACACGGTTTGTGCTAGCTCTTTGAATCTTGGCACAATAATGTAGTTCCAAGTTCTATCACTATGTTTTGTGTGCTATTGAAGTAGACCCAAGCAGAGACTGACGAGAATCCCTTTCATTGAAAGGGGTTGCCAAGCTTCCAAAAAACTACGAGTTTCCTGAAATCTCAGCAAACATTTTTTCACCCAATATTGATGATTTCCATTTAATGATCAGTACACGAATCTCACTTGGCTCTCTAAATTTCGTTCTTCTTGGTTATACCGTTCCTTTGCAGTAACCGTTTTCAAGTTTAGGTTTCACTCTGTTTTCTCCTATATGGATACATGTAGTTGGAACTCTAAATCAAACACGGTTTGTGCTAGCTCTTTGAAACTTGGCACAATAATGTAGTTCCAAGTTCTATCGCTATGGTTTGTGTGCTATTGAAGTAGCCCCAAGCAGGGACTGACGAGAATCGCTTTCACTGAAAGGGGTTGCCAAGCTTCCAAAATACTACGAGTTTCCTGAAATCTCAGCAAACATTTTTTCACCCAATATTGATGATTTCCATTTAATGATCAGTACACCAATCCCACTTGGCTCACTAAATTTCGTTCTTCTTGGTTATACCGTTCCTTTGCAGTAACGGTTTTCAAGTTTAGGTTTCACTCTGTTTTCTCCTATATGGATACATGTAGTTGGAACTCTAAATCAAACACGGTTTGTGCTAGCTCTTTGAAACTTGGCACAATAATGTAGTTCCAAGTTCTATCGCTATGGTTTGTGTGCTATTGAAGTAGCCCCAAGCAGAGACTGAAGAGAATCGCTTTCACTGAAAGGGGTTGCCAAGCTTCCAAAATACTACCAGTTTCCTGAAATCTCAGCAAACATTTTTTCACCCAATCTTGATGATACTTGCAGGTAGTGATCAGTACACGAATCTCACTTGTCTCACCAAATTTCGTTCTTCTAGGTTAAACCGTTCCTTTGCAGTAACCGTTTTCATGTTTAGGTTTCACTCTGTTTTCTCCTATATGGATACATGTAGTTGGAACTCTAAATCAAACACGGTTTGTGCTAGCTCTTTGAAACTTGGCACAATAATGTAGTTCCACGTTCTGTAGCTATGGTTTGTGTGCTATTGAAGTAGCCCCAAGCAGAGACTGACGAGAATCCCTTTCATTGACAGGGATTGCCAAGCTTCCAAAAAACTGCGAGTTTCCTGAAATCTCAGCAAACATTTTTTACAAAATCTTGATGATACTTCCATTTAATGATCAGTACCCCAATCCCACTTGGCTCACCAAATTTTGTTCTTCTAGGTTAAACCGTTCCTTTGCAGTAACCGTTTTCATGTTTAGGTTTCACTCTGTTTTCTCCTATATGGATACATGTAGTTGGAACTCTAAATCAAACACGGTTTGTGCTAGCTCTTTGAAACTTGGCACAATAATGTAGTTCCAAGTTCTATCGCTATGGTTTGTGTGCTATTGAAGTAGCCCCAAGCAGAGACTGACGAGAATCCCTTTCATTGAAAGGGGTTGCCAAGCTTCCAAAAAACTACGAGTTTCCAGAAATCTCAGCAAACATTTTTTCACCCAATCTTGATGATACTTCCATTTAATGATCAGTACACCAATCCCACTTGTCTCACCAAATTTCGTTCTTCTAGGTTAAACCGTTCCTTTGCTGTAACCGTTTTCATGTTTAGGTTTTACTCTGTTTTCTCCTATATGGATACATGTAGTGGGAACTCTAAATCAAACACGGTTTGTGCTAGCTCTTTGAATCTTGGCACAATAATGTAGTTACAAGTTCTATCGCTATGGTTTGTGTGCTATTGAAGTAGCCCCAAGCAGAGACTGACGAGAATCGCTTTCACTGAAAGGGGTTGCCAAGCTTCCAAAATACTACCAGTTTAATGAAATCTCAGCAAACATTTTTTCACCCAATCTTGATGATACTTGCAGGTAGTGATCAGTACACGAATCTCACTTGGCTCACCAAATTTCGTTCTTCTAGGTTAAACCGTTCTTTGCAGTAACCGTTTTCATGTTTAGGTTTCACTCTGTTTTCTCCTATATGGATACATGTAGTTGGAACTCTAAATCAAACACGGTTTGTCCTAGCTCTTTGAAACTTGGCACAATAATGTAGTTCCAAGTTCTATCGCTATGGTTTGTGGGCTATTGAAGTAGCCCCAAGCAAAGACTGACGAGAATCCCTTTCATTGAAAGGGGTTGCCAAGCTTCCAAAAAACTACGAGTTCCCTGAAAACTCAGCAAATATTTTTTCACCCAATCTTGATGATACCTCCATTTAATGATCAGTACACCAATCCCACTTGGCTCACCAAATTTCGTTCTTCTAGGTTAAACCGTTCCTTTGCAGTAACCGTTTTCATGTTTAGGTTTCACTCTGTTTTCTCCTATATGGATACATGTAGTTGGAACACTAAATCAAACACGGTTTGTGCTAGCTCTTTGAAACTTGGCACAATAATGTAGTTCCAAGTTCTATCGCTATGGTTTGTGTGCTATTGAAGTAGTCCCAAGCAGAGACTGACGAGAATCCCTTTCACTGAAAGGGGTTGCCAAGCTTCCAAAATACTACCAGTTTAATGAAATCTCAGTAAACATTTTTTCACCCAACCTTGATGATACTTGCAGGTAGTTTTCAGTACACAAATCTCACTTGGCTCACCAAATTTCGTTCTTCTAGTTTAAACCGTTCCTTTGCAGTAACCGTTTTCATGTTTAGGTTTCACTCTGTTTTCTCCTATATGGATACATGTAGTTGGAACTCTAAATCAAACACGGTTTGTGCTAGCTCTTTGAAACTTGGCACAATAATGTAGTTCCCAGTTCTATCGCTATGGTTTGTGTGCTATTGAAGTAGCCCCAAGCAGAGACTGACGAGAATCCCTTTCATTGAAAGGGGTTGCCAAGCTTCCAAAAAACTACGAGTTCCCTGAAATCTCAGCAAACATTTTTTCACCCAATCTTGATGATACTTCCATTTAATGATCAGTACTCCAATCCCACTTGGCTCACCAAATTTCGTTCTTCTAGGTTAAACCGTTCCTTTGCAGTAACCGTTTTCATGTTTAGGTTTCACTCTGTTTTCTCCTATATGGATACATATAGTTGGAACTCTAAATCAAACACGGTTTGTGCTAGCTCTTTGAATCTTGGCACAATAATGTAGTTCCAAGTTCTATCACTATGTTTTGTGTGCTATTGAAGTAGACCCAAGCAGAGACTGACGAGAATCCCTTTCATTGAAAGGGGTTGCCAAGCTTCCAAAAAACTACGAGTTTCCTGAAATCTCAGCAAACATTTTTTCACCCAATATTGATGATTTCCATTTAATGATCAGTACACGAATCTCACTTGGCTCTCTAAATTTCGTTCTTCTTGGTTATACCGTTCCTTTGCAGTAACCGTTTTCAAGTTTAGGTTTCACTCTGTTTTCTCCTATATGGATACATGTAGTTGGAACTCTAAATCAAACACGGTTTGTGCTAGCTCTTTGAAACTTGGCACAATAATGTAGTTCCAAGTTCTATCGCTATGGTTTGTGTGCTATTGAAGTAGCCCCAAGCAGGGACTGACGAGAATCGCTTTCACTGAAAGGGGTTGCCAAGCTTCCAAAATACTACCAGTTTCCTGAAATCTCAGCAAACATTTTTTCACCCAATCTTGATGATACTTGCAGGTAGTGATCAGTACACGAATCTCACTTGTCTCACCAAATTTTGTTCTTCTAGGTTAAACCGTTCCTTTGCAGTAACCGTTTTCATGTTTAGGTTTCACTCTGTTTTCTCCTATATGGATACATGTAGTTGGAACTCTAAATCAAACACGGTTTGTGCTAGCTCTTTGAAACTTGGCACAATAATGTAGTTCCAAGTTCTATCGCTATGGTTTGTGTGCTATTGAAGTAGCCCCAAGCAGAGACTGACGAGAATCCCTTTCATTGAAAGGGGTTGCCAAGCTTCCAAAAAACTACGAGTTTCCAGAAATCTCAGCAAACATTTTTTCACCCAAATCTTGATGATACTTCCATTTAATGATCAGTACACCAATCCCACTTGGCTCACCAAATTTCGTTCTTCTAGGTTAAACCGTTCCTTTGCTGTAACAGTTTTCATGTTTAGGTTTTACTCTGTTTTCTCCTATATGGATACATGTAGTGGGAACTCTAAATCAAACACGGTTTGTGCTAGCTCTTTGAATCTTGGCACAATAATGTAGTTACAAGTTCTATCGCTATGGTTTGTGTGCTATTGAAGTAGCCCCAAGCAGAGACTGACGAGAATCGCTTTCACTAAAAGGGGTTGCCAAGCTTCCAAAATACTACCAGTTTAATGAAATCTCAGCAAACATTTTTTCACCCAATCTTGATGATACTTGCAGGTAGTGATCAGTACACGAATCTCACTTGGCTCACCAAATTTCGTTCTTCTAGGTTAAACCGTTCCTTTGCAGTAACCGTTTTCATGTTTAGGTTTCACTCTGTTTTCTCCTATATGGATACATGTAGTTGGAACTCTAAATCAAACACGGTTTGTCCTAGCTCTTTGAAACTTGGCACAATAATGTAGTTCCAAGTTCTATCGCTATGGTTTGTGGGCTATTGAAGTAGCCCCAAGCAAAGACTGACGAGAATCCCTTTCATTGAAAGGGGTTGCCAAGCTTCCAAAAAACTACGAGTTCCCTGAAATCTCAGCAAATATTTTTTCACCCAATCTTGATGATACCTCCATTTAATGATCAGTACACCAATCCCACTTGGCTCACCAAATTTCGTTCTTCTAGGTTAAACCGTTCCTTTGCAGTAACCGTTTTCATGTTTAGGTTTCACTCTGTTTTCTCCTATATGGATACATGTAGTTGGAACACTAAATCAAACACGGTTTGTGCTAGCTCTTTGAAACTTGGCACAATAATGTAGTTACAAGTTCTATCGCTAGGGTTTGTGTGCTATTGAAGTAGCCCGAAGCAGAGACTGACGAGAATCCCTTTCATAGAAAGGGGTTGTCAAGCTTCCAAAATACTACCAGTTTAATGAAATCTCAGCAAACATTTTTTCACCCAATCTTGATGATACTTCCATTTAATGATCAGTACACCAATCCCACTTTTCTCACCAAATTTCGTTCTTCTAGGTTAAACCGTTCCTTTGCTGTAACCGTTTTCATGTTTAGGTTTCACTCTGTTTTCTCCTATATGGATACATGTAGTGGGAACTCTAAATCAAACACGGTTTGTGCTAGCTCTTTGAAACTTGGCACAATAATGTAGTTACAAGTTCTATCGCTAGGGTTTGTGTGCTATTGAAGTAGCCCGAAGCAGAGACTGACGAGAATCCCTTTCATAGAAAGGGGTTGCCAAGCTTCCAAAATACTACCAGTTTAATGAAATCTCAGCAAACATTTTTTCACCCAATCTTGAAGATACTTGCAGGTAGTGATCAGTGCACGAATCTCACTTGGCTCACCAAATTTCGTTTTTATAGGTTAAACCGTTCCTTTGCAGTAACCGTTTTCATGTTTAGGTTTCACTCTTTTTTCTCATATATGGATACATGTAGTTGGAACTCTAAATCAAACACGGTTTGTGCTAGCTCTTTGAAACTTGGCACAATAATGTAGTTCCAAGTTCTATCGCTATGGTTTGTCTGCTATTGAAGTAGCCCCAAGCAGAGACTGAGGATTATCCCTTTCATTGAAAGGGGTTGCCAAGCTTCCAAAAAAGTACGAGTTTCCTGAAATCTCAGCAAACATTTTTTCACCCAATCTTGATGATACTTCCATTTAATGATCAGTACACCAATCCCACTTGGCTCACCAAATTTCGTTCTTCTAGGTTAAACCGTTCCTTTGCAGTAACCGTTTTCATGTTTAGGTTTCACTCTGTTTTCTCCTATATGGATACATGTAGTGGGAACTCTAAATCAAACACGGTTTGTGCTAGCTCTTTGAATCTTGGCACAATAATGTAGTTATATGTTCTATCGCTATGGTTTGTGTGGTATTGAAGTAGCCCCAAGCAGAGACTGACGAGAATCGCTTTCACTGAAAGGGGTTGCCAAGCTTCCAAAATACTACCAGTTTCCTGAAATCTCAGCAAACATTTTTTCACCCAATCTTGAAGATACTTGCAGGTAGTGATCAGTACACGAATCTCACTTGTCTCACCAAATTTCGTTCTTCTAGGTTAAACCGCTCCTTTGCAGTAACCGTTTTCATGTTTAGGTTTCACTCTGTTTTCTCCTATATGGATACTTGTAGTTGGAACTCTAAATCAAACACGGTTTGTGCTAGCTCTTTGAAAATTGGCACAATAATGTAGTTCCACGTTCTATAGCTATGGTTTGTGTGCTATTGAAGTAGCCCCAAGCAGAGACTGACGAGAATCCCTTTCATTGAAAGGGATTGCCAAGCTTCCAAAGAACTGCGAGTTTCCTGAAATCTCAGCAAACATTTTTTACAAAATCTTGATGATACTTCCATTTAATGATCAGTACCCCAATCCCACTTGGCTAACCAAATTTTGTTCTTCTAGGTTAAACCGTTCCTTTGCAGTAACCGTTTTCATGTTTAGGTTTCACTCTGTTTTCTCCTATATGGATACATGTAGTTGGAACTCTAAATCAAACACGGTTTGTGCTAGCTCTTTGAAACTTGGCACAATAATGTAGTTCCAAGTTCTATCGCTATGGTTTGTGTGCTATTGAAGTAGCCCCAAGCAGAGACTGACGAGAATCCCTTTCATTGAAAGGGGTTGCCAAGCTTCCAAAAAACTACGAGTTTCCAGAAATCTCAGCAAACATTTTTTCACCCAATCTTGATGATACTTCCATTTAATGATCAGTACACCAATCCCACTTGTCTCACCAAATTTCGTTCTTCTAGGTTAAACCGTTCCTTTGCTGTAACCGTTTTCATGTTTAGGTTTCACTCTGTTTTCTCCTATATGGATACATGTAGTGGGAACTCTAAATCAAACACGGTTTGTGCTAGCTCTTTGAATCTTGGCACAATAATGTAGTTATAAGTTCTATCGCTATGGTTTGTGTGCTATTGAAGTAGCCCCAAGCAGAGACTGACGAGAATCGCTTTCACTGAAAGGGGTTGCCAAGCTTCCAAAATACTACCAGTTTAATGAAATCTCAGCAAACATTTTTTCACCCAATCTTGATGATACTTGCAGGTAGTGATCAGTACACGAATCTCACTTGGCTCACCAAATTTCGTTCTTCTCGGTTAAACCGTTCCTCTGCAGTAACCGTTTTCATGTTTAGGTTTCACTCTGTTTTCTCCTATATGGATACATGTAGTTGGAACTCTAAATCAAACACGGTTTGTCCTAGCTCTTTGAAACTTGGCACAATAATGTAGTTCCAAGTTCTATCGCTATGGTTTGTGGGCTATTGAAGTAGCCCCAAGCAAAGACTGACGAGAATCCCTTTCATTGAAAGGGGTTTCCAAGCTTCCAAAAAACTACGAGTTCCCTGAAATCTCAGCAAATATTTTTTCACCCCATCTTGATGATACCTCCATTTAATGATCAGTACACCAATCCCACTTGGCTCACCAAATTTCGTTCTTCTAGGTTAAACCGTTCCTTTGCAGTAACCGTTTTCATGTTTAGGTTTCACTCTGTTTTCTCCTATATGGATACATGTAGTTGGAACACTAAATCAAACACGGTTTGTGCTAGCTCTTTGAAACTCGGCACAATAATGTAGTTCCAAGTTCTATCGCTATGGTTTGTGTGCTATTGAAGTAGTCCCAAGCAGAGACTGACGAGAATCCCTTTCACTGAAAGGGGTTGCCAAGCTTCCAAAATACTACCAATTTCCTGAAATCTCAGCAAACCTTTTTTCACCCAATCTTGATGATACTTGCAGGTAGTGATCAGTACACGAATCTTACTTGGCTCAACAAATTTAGTTCTTCTAGGTTAAACCGTTCCTTTGCAGTAACCGTTTTCATGTTTAGGTTTCACTCTGTTTTCTCTATATGGATACATGTAGTTGGAACTCTAAATCATACACGGTTTGTGCTAGCTCTTTGAAACTTGGCACAATAATGTAGTTCCAAGTTCTATCGCTATGGTTTGTGTGCTATTGAAGTAGCCCCAAGCAGAGACTGACGAGAATCGCTTTCACTGAAAGGGGTTGCCAAGCTTCCAAATACAACCAGTTTAATGAAATCTCAGCAAACATTTTTTCACCCAATCTTGATGATACTTCCATTTAATGATAAGTACACCAATCCCACTTGGCTCACCAAATTTCGTTCTTCTAGGTTAAACCGTTCCTTTGCAGTAACCGTTTTCATGTTTAGGTTTCACTCTGTTTTCTCCTATATGGATACATGTAGTTGGAACTCTAAATCAAACACGGTTTGTGCTAGCTCTTTGAAACTTGGCACAATAATGTTTCCAAGTTCTATCGCTATGGTTTGTGTGCTATTGAAGTAGCCCCAAGCAGAGACTGACGAGAATCACTTTCATTGAAAGGGGTTGATAAGCTTCCAAAAAACTACGAGTTCCCTGAAATCTCAGCAAACATTTTTTCACCCAATCTTGATGATACTTCCATTTAATGATCAGTACTCCAATCCCACTTGGCTCACCAAATTTCGTTCTTCTAGGTTAAACCGTTCCTTTGCAGTAACCGTTTTCATGTTTAGGTTTCACTCTGTTTTCTCCTAGATGGATACATGTTGTTGGAACTCTAAATCTAACACGGTTTGTGCTAGCTCTTTGAAATTTGGCACAATAATAAAGTAACAAGTTCTATCGCTATGGTTTGTGTGCTATTGAAGTAGCCCCAAGCAGAGACTGACGAGAATCCCTTTCATTGAAAGGGGTTGCCAAGCTTCCAAAAAACTACGAGTTTCCTGAAATCTCAGCAAACATTTTTTTCACCCAATCTTGATGATACTTGCAGGTAGTGATCAGTACACGAATCTCACTTGGCTCACTAAATTTCGTTCTTCTAGTTTAAACCGTTCCTTTGCAGTAACCGTTTTCATGTTTAGGTTTCACTCTGTTCTCTCCTAGATGAATACATGTAGTTGGAAATCTAGAAAAATCAAACATGTTTGTGCTAGGTCTTTGAACCTTGGCACAATAATGTAGTTCCAAGTTCTATCGCTATGGTTTGTGTGCTATTGAAGTAGCCCCAAGCAGAGACTGACGAGAATCACTTTCATTGAAAGGGGTTGCCAGGCTTCCAAAAAACTGCGAGTTTCCTGAAATCTCAGCAAACATTTTTTCACCCAGTCTTGATGATACTTCCATTTAATGATCAGTACACCAGTCCCACTTGGCTCACCAAATTTCATTCTTCTAGGTTGAACCGTTCCTTTGCAGTAACCGTTTTCATGTTTAGGTTTCACTCTGTTTTCTCCTATATGGATACATGTAGTTGGAACTCTAAATCAAACACGGTTTGTGCTAGCTCTTTGAAACTTGGCACAAAAATGTAGCTCCAAGTTCTATCACTATGGTTTGTGTGCTATTGAAGTAGCCCCAAGCAGAGACTGACGAGAATCCCTTTCATTGAAAGGGGTTGCCAATCTTCCAAAAAACTACGAGTTTCCTGAAATCTCAGCAAACATTTTCTCACCCAATCTTGATGATACTTGCAGGTAGTGATCAATACACGAATCTCACTTGGCTCACCAAATTTCGTTCTTCTAGGTTAACCCGTTCCTTTGCAGTAACCGTTTTCATGTTTAGGTTTCACTCTGTTTTCTGCTATATGGATACATGTAGTTGGAACTCTAAATCATACACGGATTGTGCTAGCACTTTGAAACTTGGCACAATAATGTAGTTCCAAGTTCTATCGCTATGGTTTGTGTGCTACTGAAGTACCCCAAGCAGAGACTAACGAGAATCCCTTTCATTGAAAGGGGTTGCCAAGCTTCCAAAAATCTACGAGTTTCCTGAAATCTCAGCAAACATTTTTTTGCCCAATCTTGATGATACTTCCATTTAATGATCAGTACACCAATCCCAATTGGCTCACCAAATTTCGTTCTTCTAGGTTAAACCGTTCCTTTGCAGTAACCGTTTTCATGTTTAGGTTTCACTCTGTTTTCTCCTATATGGATACATGTAGTTGGAACTCTAAATCAAACACGGTTTGTGCTAGCTCTTTGAAACTTGGCACAATAATGTAGTTCCAAGTTCTCTCGCTATGGTTTGTGTGCTATTGAAGTAGCCCCAAGCAGAGACTGACGAGAATCCCTTTCATTGAAAGGGGTTGCCAAGCTTCCAAAAAACTATGAGTTTCCTGAAATCTCAGCTAATATTTTTTCACCCAATCTTGATGATACTTGCAGGTAGTGATCAGTACACGAATCTCACTTGGCTCACTAAATTTCGTTCTTCTAGGTTAAACCGTTCCTTTGCAGTAACCGTTTTCATGTTTAGGTTTCACTCTGTTTTCTCCTATATGGATACATGTAGTTGGAACTCTAAATCAAACACGGTTTGTGCTAGCTCTTTGAAACTTGGCACAATAATGTAATTCCAAGTTCTTTCGCTATGGTTTGTGTGCTATTGAAGTAGCCCCAAGCAGAGACTGACGAGAATCCCTTTCATTGAAAGGGGTTGCCAAGCTTCCAAAAAACTACGAGTTTCCTGAAATCTCAGCAAACATTTTTTCACCCAGTCTTGATGATACTTCCATTTAATGATCAGGACACCAATCCCACTTGGCTCACCAAATTTCGTTCTTCCAGGTTAAACCGTTCCTTTGCAGTAACCGTTTTCATGTTTAGGTTTCACTCTGTTTTCTCCTATATGGATACATGTAGTTGGAACTCTAAATCAAACACGTTTTGTGCTAGCTCTTTGAAACTTGGCACAATAATGTAGTTCCAAGTTCTATCACTATGGTTTGTGTGCTCTTGAAGTAGCCCCAAGCAGAGACTGAGGAGAATCCCTTTCATTGAAAGGGGTTGCCAAGCTTGCAAAAAACTACGAATTTCCTGAAATCAAAGCAAACATTTTTTCACCCAATCTTGATGATAATTGCACGTAGTGATCAGTACACGAATCTCACTTGGCTCACCAAATTTCGTTCTTCTTGGTTAAACCGTTCCTTTGCAGTAACCGTTTTCATGTTTAGGTTTCACTCTGTTTTCTCCTAGATGGATACATGTAGTTGGAACTCTAAATCAAACACGGTTTGTGCTAACTCTTTGAAATTTGGCACAATAATGTAGTTCTAAGTTCTATCGCTATGGTGTGTGTGCTATTGAAGTAGCCCCAAGCAGAGACTGACGAGAATCCCTGTCATAAAAGGGGTTGCCAAGCTTCCAAAAAACTACGAGTTTCCTGAAATCTCAGCAAACATTTTATCACCCAATCTTGATAATAATTGCAGGTAGTGATCAGTACACGAATCTCACTTGGCTCACTAAATTTCGTTTTTCTAGGTTAAACCCTTCCTTTGCAGTAACCGTTTTCATGTTTAGGTTTCACTCTGTTTTCTCCTATATGGATACATGTATTTGGAACTCTAAATCAAACACGGTTTGTGCTAGCTCTTTGAAACTTGGCACAATAATGTAGTTCCAAGTTCTATCACTATGGTTTGTGTGCTATTGAAGTAGCCCCAAGCAGAGACTGACGAGAATCCCTTTCATTGAAAGGGGTTGCCAAGCTTCCAAAAAACTACGAGTTTCCTGAAATCTCAGCAAACATTTTTTCACCCAGTCTTGATGATACTTCCATTTAATGATCAGGACACCAATCCCACTTGGCTCACCAAATTTCGTTCTTCCAGGTTAAACCGTTCCTTTGCAGTAACCGTTTTCATGTTTAGGTTTCACTCTGTTTTCTCCTATATGGATACATGTAGTTGGAACTCTAATCAAACAACGTTTTGTGCTAGCTCTTTGAAACTTGGCACAATAATGTAGTTCCAAGTTCTATCACTATGGTTTGTGTGCTCTTGAAGTAGCCCCAAGCAGAGACTGAGGAGAATCCCTTTCATTGAAAGGGGTTGCCAAGCTTGCAAAAAACTACGAATTTCCTGAAATCAAAGCAAACATTTTTTCACCCAATCTTGATGATAATTGCAGGTAGTGATCAGTACACGAATCTCACTTGGCTCACCAAATTTCGTTCTTCTTGGTTAAACCGTTCCTTTGCAGTAACCGTTTTCATGTTTAGGTTTCACTCTGTTTTCTCCTAGATGGATACATGTAGTTGGAACTCTAAATCAAACACGGTTTGTGCTAGCTCTTTGAAATTTGGCACAATAATGTAGTTCTAAGTTCTATCGCTATGGTGTGTGTGCTATTGAAGTAGCCCCAAGCAGAGACTGACGAGAATCCCTGTCATAAAAGGGGTTGCCAAGCTTCCAAAAAACTACGAGTTTCCTGAAATCTCAGCAAACATTTTATCACCCAATCTTGATAATAATTGCAGGTAGTGATCAGTACACGAATCTCACTTGGCTCACTAAATTTCGTTTTTCTAGGTTAAACCCTTCCTTTGCAGTAACCGTTTTCATGTTTAGGTTTCACTCTGTTTTCTCCTATATGGATACATGTATTTGGAACTCTAAATCAAACACGGTTTGTGCTAGCTCTTTGAAACTTGGCACAATAATGTAGTTCCAATTTCTATCACTATGGTTTGTGTGCTATTGAAGTAGCCCCAAGCAGAGACTGACGAGAATCCCTTTCATTGAAAGGGGTTGCAAGCTTCCAAAAAACTACGAGTTTCCTGAAATCTCAGCAAACATTTTTTCACCCAATCTTGATGATAATTCATTTAATGATCAGTACACCAATCCCACTTGGCTCACCAAATTTCGTTCTTCTAGGTTAAACCGTTCCTTTGCAGGAACCGTTTTCATGTTTAGGTTTCACTCTGTTTTCTACTATATGGATACATGTAGTTGGAAATCTAAATCAAACACGGTTTGTGCTAGCTCTTTGAAATTTGGCACAATAATGTAGTTCCAAGTTCCATCGCTATGGTTTGTGTGCTATTGAAGTAGCCCCAAGCAGAGACTGACGAGAATCACTTTCATTGAAATTGGTTGCCAAGATTCCAAAAACTACGAGATTCCTGAAATCTCAGCAAGCATTTTTTCACCCAATCTTGATGATACTTCCTTTTAATAATCAGCCCACCAATCCCACTTGGTTCACCAAATTTCGTTCTTCTAGGTTAAACTGTTCCTTTGCAGTAACCGTTTTCATGTTTAGGTTTCACTCTGTTTTCTCCTATATGGACACATGTAGTTGGAACTCTAAATCAAACACGGTTTGTGCTAGCTCTTTGAAACTTGGCAAAATAATGTAGTTCCATGTTCTCTCGCTATGGTTTCTGTCCTATTGAAGTAGCCCCAAGCAGAGACTGACGAGAATCCCTTTCATTGAAAGGGGTTGCCAAGCTTCCAAAAAACTACGAGTTTCCTGAAATCTCAGCAAACATTTTTTCACCCAATCTTGATGATACTTGCAGGTAGTGATCAGTACACGAATCTCACTTGGCTCACTAAATTTCGTGCTTCTAGGTTAAACCGTTCCTTTGCAGTAACCGTTTTCATGTTTAGGTTTCACTCTGTTCTCTCCTAGATGGATACATGTAGTTGGAAATCTAAATCAAACACGGTTTGCGCTAGCTGTTTGAAACTTGGCACAATAATGTAGTTCCAAGTTCTATCGCTATGGTTTGTGTGCTATTGAAGTAGCCCCAAGCAGAGACTGACGAGAATCACTTTCATTGAAAGGGGTTGCCAAGCTTCCAAAAAACTACGAGTTCCCTGAAATCTCAGCAAACATTTTTTCACCCAATCTTGATGATACTTCCATTTAATGATCAGTACTCCAATCCCACTTGGCTCACCAAATTTCATTCTTCTAGGTTAAACCGTTCCTTTGCAGTAACCGTTTTCATGTTTAGGTTTCACTCTGTTTTCTCCTAGATGGATACATGTATTTGGAACTCTAAATCAAACACGGTTTGTGCTAGCTCTTTGAATCTTGGCACAATAATGTAGTTCCAAGTTCTATCACTATGGTTTGTGTGCTCTTGAAGTAGCCCCAAGCAGAGACTGACGAGAATCCCTTTCATTGAAAGGGGTTGCCAAGCTTCCAAAAAACTACGAGTTTCCTGAAATCTCAGCAAACATTTTTTCACAAAATCTTGATGATACTTGCAGGTAGAGATCAGTACACCAATCTCATTTGGCTCACCAAATTTCGTTCTTCTAGGTTAAACCGTTCCTTTGCAGGAACCGGTTTTCAGGTTTAGGTTTCACTCTGTTTTCTCCTATATGGATACATGTAGTTGGAACTCTAAATCAAACACGGTTTGTGCTAGCTCTTTGAAACTTGGCACAAATGTAGTTCCAAGTTCTATCCCTATGGTTTGTGTGCTATTGAAGTAGCCTCAAGCAGAGACTGACGAGAATCCCTTTCATTGAAAGGGTTGCCAGGCTTCCAAAAAACTGCGAGTTTCCTGAAATCTCAGCAAACATTTTTTCACCCAGTCTTGATGATACTTCCATTTAATGATCAGTACACCAATCCCAATTGGCTCACCAAATTTCGTTCTTCTAGGTTAAACCGTTCCTTTGCAGTAACCGTTTTCATGTTTAGGTTTCACTCTGTTTTCTCCTATATGGATACATGTAGTTGGAACTCTAAATCAAACACGGTTTGTGCTAGCTCTTTGAAACTTAGCACAATAATGTAGCTCCCAGTTCTATCGCTATGGTTTGTGTGCTATTGAAGTAGCCCCAAGCAGAGACTGACGAGAATCCCTTTCATTCAAAAGGGGTTGCCAAGCTTCCAAAAAACTACGAGTTTCCTGAAATCTCAGCAAACATTTTTTCACCCAATCTTGATGATACGTGCAGGTAGTGATCAGCACACGAATCTCACTTGGCTCACCAAATTTCGTTCTTCTAGGTTAAACCGTTCCTTTGCAGTAACCGTTTTCATGTTTAGGTTTCACTCTGTTTTCTCCTATATGGATACATGTAGTTTGGAACTCTAAATCAAACACGGTTTGTGCTAGCTCTTTGAAACTTGGCACAATAATGTAGTTCCAAGTTCTATCGCTATGGTTTGTGTGCTATTGAAGTAGCCCCAAGCAGAGACTGACGAGAATCCCTTTCATTGGAAGGGGTTGCCAAGCTTCCAAAAAACTACGAGGTTCCTGAATTCTCAGCAAACATTTTTTCACCAATCTTGATAATAATTAGAGGTAGTGATCAGTACACGAATGTCACTTGGCTCACTAAATTTCGTTCTTCTAGGTTAAACCGTTCCTTTGCAGTAACCGTTTTCATGTTTAGGTTTCACTCTGTTTTCTCCTATATGGATACATGTAGTTGGACATCTAAATCAAACACGGTTTGTGCTAGCTGTTTGAAACTTGGCACAATAATGTAGTTCCAAGTTCTATCGCTATGGTTTGTGTGCTATTGAAGTAGCCCCAAGCAGAGACTGACGAGAATCCCTTTCATTGAAAGGGGTTGCCAAGCTTCCAAAAAACTACGAGTTTCCTGAAATCTCAGCAAACATTTTTTCACCCAATCTTGATGATACTTCCATTTAATGATCAGTACACCAATCCCACTTGGCTCACCAAATTTCGTTCTTCTAGGTTAAACCATTCCTTTCCAGTAACCGTTTTCATGTTTAGGTTTCACTCTGTTTTCTCCTATATGGATACATGTAGTGGGGACTCTAAATCAAACAAGGTTTGTGCTAGCTCTTTGAAACTTGGCGAAATAATGTAGTTCCAAGTTCTATCGCTATGGTTTGTGTGCTATTGAAGTAGCCCCAAGCAGAGACTGAGGAGAATCCCTTTCATTGAAAGGGGTTGCCAAGCTTCCAAAAAACTACGAGTTTCCTGAAATCACAGCAAACTATTTTTCACCCAATCATGATGATACTTCCATTTAATGATCAGTACACCAATCCCACTTGGCACACCAAATTTCGTTCTTCTAGGTTAAACCGTTCCTTTGCAGTAACCGTTTTCATGTTTAGGTTTCACTCTGTTTTCTCCTATATGGATATATGTAGTTGGAAGTCTAAATCAAACACGGTTTGTGCTAGCTCTTTGAAACTTGGCAGAATAATGTACTTCCAAGTTCTATCGCTATGGTTTGTGTGCTATTGAAGAAGCCCCAAGCAGAGACTGACGAGAATCCCTTTCATTGAAAGGGGTTGCCTAGCTTCCAAAATACTACCAGTTTCCTGAAATCTCAGCAACATTTTTTCACCCAATCTTGATGATACTTGCAGGTAGTGATCAGTACACGAATCTCACTTGGCTCACCAAATTTCGTTCTTCTAGGTTAAACCGTTCCTTTGCAGGAACCGTTTTCATGTTTAGGTTTCACTCTGTTTTCTCCTATATGGATACATGTAGTTGGAAATCTAAATCAAACACGGTTTGTGCTATGAAGAAGCCCTAAGCAGAGACTGACGAGAATCCCTTTCATTGAAAGGGGTTGCCAAGCTTGCAAAATACTACGAGTTTCCTGAAATCTCAGGAAACATTTTTTCACCCAATCTTGATGATACTTGCCGGTAGTGATCAGTACACGAATCTCACTTGGCTCACCAAATTTCGTTCTTCTAGGTTAAACCGTTCCTTCGCAGGAACCGTTTTCATGTTTAGGTTTCACTCTGTTTTCTCCTATTTGGATACATGTAGTTGGAACTCTAAATCAAACACGGTTTCTGCTAGCTCTTTGAAACTTGGCACAATAATGTAGCTCCAAGTTCTATCGCTATGGTTTGTGTGCTATTGAAGTAGCCCCAAGCAGAGACTGACGAGAATCCCTTTCATTGAAAGGGGTTGCCACGCTTCCAAAATACTACCAGTTTCCTGAAATCTCAGCAAACATTTTTTCACCCAATCTTCATGATACTTGCAGGTAGTGATCAGTACACGAATCTCACTTGGCTCACTAAATTTCGTGCTTCTAGGTTAAACCGTTCCTTTGCAGTAATCGTTTTCATATTTAGGTTTCACTCTGTTTTCTCCTATATGGATACATGTAGTTGGAACTCTAAATCAAACACGGTTTGTGCTACCTCTTTGAAACTTGGCACAATAATGTAGTTCCAAGTTCTATCGCTATGGTTTGTGTGCTATGAAGAAGCCCCAAGCAGAGACTGACGAGAATCCCTTTCATTGAAAGGGGTTGCCAAGCTTCCAAAAAACTACGAGTTTCCTGAAATCTCAGCAAACATTTTTTCACCCAATCTTGATAATAATTGCAGGTAGTGATCAGTACACGAATCTCACTTGGCTCACTAAATTTCGTTCTTCTAGGTTAAACCGTTCCTTTGCAGTAACCGTTTTCATGTTTAGGTTTCACTCTGTTTTCTCCTATATGGATACATGTAGTTGGAACTCTAAATCAAACACGGTTTGTGCTAGCTCTTTGAAACTTGGCACAATAATGTAGTTCCAAGTTCTATCGCTATGGTTTGTGTGCTATTGAAGTAGCCCCAAGCAGAGACTGACAAGAATCCCTTTCATTGAAAGGGGGTTGCCAAGCTTCCAAAAAACTACGAGTTTCCTGAAATCTCAGCAAACATTTTTTCACCCCAGTCTTGATGATACTTCCATTTAATGATCAGTACACCAATCCCACTTGGCTCACAAAATTTCGTTCTTCTAGGTTAAAACCGTTCCTTTGCAGTAACCGTTTTCATGTTTAGGTTTCACTCTGTTTTCTCCTATATGGATACATGTAGTTGGAACTCTAAATCAAACACGGTTTGTGCTAGCTCTTTGAAACTTGGCACAATAATGTAGTTCCAAGTTCTATCGCTATGGTTTGTGTGCTATTGAAGTAGCCCCAAGCAGAGACTGACGACAATCCCTTTCATTGAAAGGGGTTGCCAAGCTTCCAAAAAACTACGAGTTTCCTGAAATCTCAGCAAACATTTTTTCACCCAGTCTTGATGATACTTCCATTTAATGATCAGTACACCAATCCCACTTGGCTCACCAAATATTCGTTCTTCTAGGTTAAACCGTTCCTTTGCAGAAACCGTTTTCATGTTTAGGTTTCACTCTGTTTTCTCCTATTTGGATACATGTAGTTGGAACTCTAAATCAAACACGGTTTGTACTAGCTCTTTGAAACTTAGCACAATAATGTAGCTCCAATGTTCTATCGCTATGGTTTGTGTGCTATTGAAGTAGCCCCAAGCAGAGACTGACGAGAATCCCTTTCATTGAAAGGGGTTGCCAAGCTTCCAAAAAACTACGAGTTTCCTGAAATCTCAGCAAACATTTTTTCACCCAATCTTGATAATACTTGCAGGTAGTGATCAGTACACGAATCTCACTTGGCTCACCAAATTCGTTCTTCTAGTTTAAACCCTTCCTTTCCAGTAACCGTTTTCATGTTTAGGTTTCACTCTGTTTTCTCCAATATTTTATACATGTAGTTGGAACTCTAAATCAAACACGGTTTGTGCTAGCTCTTTGAACTTGGCACAATAATGTAGTTCCACGTTCTATCGCTATGGTTTGTGTGCTATTGAAGTAGCCCCAAGCAGAGACTGACGAGAATCCCTGTCATTGAAAGGGGTTGCCAAGCTTCCAAAAAACTACGAGTTTCCTGAAATCTCAGCAAACATTTTTTCACCCAATCTTGATGATACGTGCAGGTAGTGATCAGTACACGAATCTCACTTGGGCTCACTAAATTTCGTTCTTCTAGGTTAAACCGTTCCTTTGCAGTAACCTGTTTTCATGTTTAGGTTTCACTCTGTTTTCTCCTATATGGATACATGTAGTTGGAACTCTAAATGAAACACGGTTTGTGCTAGCTCTTTGAAACTTGGCACAATAATGTAGTTCCAAGTTCTATCGCTATGGTTTGTGTGCTATTGAAGTAGCCCCAAGCAGAGACTGAGGAGAATCCCTTTCATTGAAAGGGGTTGCCAAGCTTCCAAAAAACTACGAGTTTCCTGAAATCACAGCAAACTATTTTTCACCCAATCATGATGATACTTCCATTTAATGATCAGTACACCAATCCCACTTGGCTCACCAAATTTCGTTCTTCTAGGTTAAACCGTTCCTTTGCAGTAACCGTTTTCATGTTTAGGTTTCACTCTGTTTTCTCCTATATGGATATATGTAGTTGGAAGTCTAAATCAAACACGGTTTGTGCTAGCTCTTTGAAACTTGGCAGAATAATGTACTTCCAAGTTCTATCGCTATGGTTTGTGTGCTATTGAAGAAGCCCCAAGCAGAGACTGACGAGAATCCCTTTCATTGAAAGGGGTTGCCTAGCTTCCAAAATACTACCAGTTTCCTGAAATCTCAGCAACATTTTTTCACCCAATCTTGATGATACTTGCAGGTAGTAATCAGTACACGAATCTCACTTGGCTCACCAAATTTCGTTCTTCTAGGTTAAACCGTTCCTTTGCAGGAACCGTTTTCATGTTTAGGTTTCACTCTGTTTTCTCCTATATGGATACATGTAGTTGGAAATCTAAATCAAACACGGTTTGTGCTATGAAGAAGCCCTAAGCAGAGACTGACGAGAATCCCTTTCATTGAAAGGGGTTGCCAAGCTTGCAAAATACTACGAGTTTCCTGAAATCTCAGGAAACATTTTTTCACCCAATCTTTATGATACTTGCCGGTAGTGATCAGTACACGAATCTCACTTGGCTCACCAAATTTCGTTCTTCTAGGTTAAACCGTTCCTTCGCAGGAACCGTTTTCATGTTTAGGTTTCACTCTGTTTTCTCCTATTTGGATACATGTAGTTGGAACTCTAAATCAAACACGGTTTCTGCTAGCTCTTTGAAACTTGGCACAATAATGTAGCTCCAAGTTCTATCGCTATGGTTTGTGTGCTATTGAAGTAGCCCCAAGCAGAGACTGACGAGAATCCCTTTCATTGAAAGGTTATGCCAAGCTTCCAAAATACTACCAGTTTCCTGAAATCTCAGCAAACATTTTTTCACCCAATCTTCATGATACTTGCAGGTAGTGATCAGTACACGAATCTCACTTGGCTCACTAAATTTCGTGCTTCTAGGTTAAACCGTTCCTTTGCAGTAATCGTTTTCATATTTAGGTTTCACTCTGTTTTCTCCTATATGGATACATGTAGTTGGAACTCTAAATCAAACACGGTTTGTGCTACCTCTTTGAAACTTGGCACAATAATGTAGTTCCAAGTTCTATCGCTATGGTTTGTGTGCTATGAAGAAGCCCCAAGCAGAGACTGACGAGAATCCCTTTCATTGAAAGGGGTTGCCAAGCTTCCAAAAAACTACGAGTTTCCTGAAATCTCAGCAAACATTTTTTCACCCAATCTTGATGATACGTGCAGGTAGTGATCAGTACACGAATCTCACTTGGCTCACTAAATTTCGTTCTTCTAGGTTAAACCGTTCCTTTGCAGTAACCGTTTTCATGTTTAGGTTTCACTCTGTTTTCTCCTATATGGATACATGTAGTTGGAACTCTAAATCAAACACGGTTTGTGCTAGCTCTTTGAAACTTGGCACAATAATGTAGTTACAAGTTCTATCGCTATGGTTTGTGTGCTATTGAAGTAGACCCAAGCAGAGACTGACGAGAATCCCTTTCATTGAAAGGGGTTGCCAAGCTTCCAAAAAACTGCGAGCTTCCTGAAATCTCAGCAAACATTTTTTCACCCAGTCTTGATGATACTTCCATTTAATGATCAGAACACGAATCCCACTTGGCTCACCAAATTTCGTTCTTCTAGGTTAAACCGTTCCTTTGCAGAAACCGTTTTCATGTTTAGGTTTCACTCTGTTTTCTCCTATATGGATACATGTAGTTGGAACTCTAAATCAAACACGGTTTGTGCTAGCTCTTTGAAACTTGGCACAATAATGTAGTTCCAAGTTCTATCGCTATGGTTTGTGTGCTATTGAAGTAGCCCCAAGCAGAGACTGACGACAATCCCTTTCATTGAAAGGGGTTGCCAAGCTTCCAAAAAACTACGAGTTTCCTGAAATCTCAGCAAACATTTTTTCACCCAGTCTTGATGATACTTCCATTTAATGATCAGTACACCAATCCCACTTGGCTCACCAAATTTCGTTCTTCTAGGTTAAACCGTTCCTTTGCAGAAACCGTTTTCATGTTTAGGTTTCACTCTGTTTTCTCCTATTTGGATACATGTAGTTGGAACTCTAAATCAAACACGGTTTGTGCTAGCTCTTTGAAACTTCGCACAATAATGTAGCTCCAAGTTCTATCGCTATGGTTTGTGTGCTATTGAAGTAGCCCCAAGCAGAGACTGAGGAGAATCCCTTTCATTGAAAGGGGTTGCCAAGCTTCCAAAAAACTACGAGTTTCCTGAAATCTCAGCAAACATTTTTTCACCCAATCTTGATAATACTTGCAGGTAGTGATCAGTACACGAATCTCACTTGGCTCACCAAATTCGTTCTTCTAGTTTAAACCCTTCCTTTCCAGTAACCGTTTTCATGTTTAGGTTTCACTCTGTTTTCTCCAATATTTATACATGTAGTTGGAACTCTAAATCAAACACGGTTTGTGCTAGCTCTTTGAAACTTGGCACAATAATGTAGTTCCACGTTCTATCGCTATGGTTTGTGTCCTATTGAAATAGCCCCAAGCAGAGACTGACGAGAATCACTTTCATAAAAAGTGGTTGCCAAGCTTCCAAAAAACTACGAGTTTCCTGAAATCTCAGCAAACATTTTTTCAACCAATCTTGATGATACTTCCATTTAATGATCAGTACACCAATCCCACTTGGCTCACCAAATTTCGTTCTTCTAGGTTAAACCGTTCCATTGCAGTAACCGTTTTCATGTTTAGGTTTCACTCTGTTTTCTCCTATATGGACACATGTGGTTGGAATTCTAAATCAAACTCGGTTTGTGCTAGCTCTTTGAAACTTGGCACAATAATGTAGTTCCAAGTTCTGTCGTTATGGTTTGTGTCCTATTGAAGTAGCCACAAGCAGAGACTGACGAGAATCACTTTCATTGAAATTGGTTGCCAACCTTCCAAAAACTACGAGATTCCTGAAATCTCAGCAAACATTTTTTCACCCAATCTTGATGATTCTTGCAGGTAGTGATCAGTACACGAATCTCACTTGGCTCACCAAATTTCGTTCTTCTAGGTTAAACCGTTCCTTTGCCGTAACCGTTTTCATATTTAGGTTTCACTCTGTTTTCTCCTATATAGATACATGTAGTTGGAACTCTAAATCAAACACGGTTTGTGCTAGCTCTTTGAAACTTGGCACAATAATGTAGTTTCAAGTTCTATCGCTATGGTTTGTGCGCTATTGAAGTAGCTCCAAGCAGAGACTGACAAGAATCCCTTTTATTTAAAGGGGTTGCAAAGCCTCCAAAAAACTACGAGTTTCCTGAAATCTCAGCAAACATTTTTTCACCCAATCATGATGATAATTCCATTTAATGATCAGTACACCAATCCCACTTGGCTCACCACATTTCGTTCTTCTAGGTTAAACCGTTCCTTTGCAGTAACCGTTTTCATGTTTAGGTTTCACTCTGTTTTCTCCTATATGGATACATGTAGTTGGAACTCTAAATCAAACACGGTTTGTGCTAGCTCTTTGAAACTTGGCACAATAATGTATTTCCAAGTTCTATCGCTATGGTTTGTGTGCTATTGAAGTAGCCCCAAGCAGAGACTGACGAGAATCCCTTTCATAGGAAGGGTTTGCCAGGCTTCCAAAAAACAGCGAGCTTCCTGAAATCTCAGCAAACATTTTTTCACCCAATCTTGATAATACTTGCAGGTACTGATCAGTAAACCTATCCCACTTGGCTCACCAAATTTCGTTCTTCTAGGTTAAACCGTTCCTTTGCAGTAACCGTTTTCATGTTTAGGTTTCACTCTGTTTTCTCCTATATGGATACATGTAGTTGGAACTCTAAATAAAACACGGTTTGTGCTAGCTCTTTGAAACTTAGCACAATAATGTAGCTCCCAGTTCTATCGCTATGGTTTGTGTGCTATTGAAGTAGCCCCAAGCAGAGACTGACGAGAATCCCTTTCATTGAAAGGGGTTGCCAAGCTTGCAAAAAACTACGAGTTTCCTGAAATCTCAGCAAACATTTTTTCACCCAATCTTGATAATACTTGCAGGTAGTGATCAGTTCACGAATCTCACTTGGCTCACCAAATTTCGTTCTTCTAGTTTAAACCCTTCCTTTGCAGTAACCGTTTTCATGTTTAGGTTTCACTCTGTTTTCTCCAATATTTATACATGTAGTTGGAACTCTAAATCAAACACGGTTTGTGCTAGCTCTTTGAAACTTGGCACAATAATGTAGTTCCACGTTCTATCGCTATGGTTTGTGTCCTATTGAAATAGCCCCAAGCAGAGACTGACGAGAATCACTTTCATAAAAAGTGGTTGCCAAGCTTCCAAAAAACTACGAGTTTCCTGAAATCTCAGCAAACATTTTTTCAACCAATCTTGATGATACTTCCATTTAATGATCAGTACACCAATCCCACTTGGCTCACCAAATTTCGTTCTTCTAGGTTAAACCGTTCCATTGCAGTAACCGTTTTCATGTTTAGGTTTCACTCTGTTTTCTCCTATATGGACACATGTGGTTGGAATTCTAAATCAAACACGGTTTGTGCTAGCTCTTAGAAACTTGGCACAATAATGTAGTTCCAAGTTCTGTCGTTATGGTTTGTGTCCTATTGAAGTAGCCACAAGCAGAGACTCACGAGGATCACTTTCATTGAAAGGGGTTGCCAAGCTTCCAAAAAACTACGAGTTTCCTGAAATCTCAGCAAACATTTTTTCACCCAATCTTGATGATACTTGCAGGTAATGATCATTACAGCAAGCCCACTTGGCTCACCAAATTTCGTTCTTCTAGGTTAAACAGTTCCTTTGCAGTAACCGTTTTCATGTTTAGGTTTCACTCTGTTTTGTCCTATATGGATACATGTACTTGGAACTCTAAATCAAACACGGTTTGTGCTAGCTCTTTGAAACTTGGCACAATAATGTAGTTCCAAGTTCTTTAGCTATGGTTTGTGTCCTACTGAAGTAGCCCCAAGCAGAGACTGACAAGAATCACTTTAATTGAAAGGGGTTGCCAAGCTTCCAAAAAACTACGAGTTTCCTGAAATCTCAGCAAACATTTTTTCACCCAATCTTGATGATACTTGCAGGTAATGATCAGTACAGCAAGCCCACTTGGCTCACCAAATTTCGTTCTTCTAGGTTAAACCGTTCCTTTGCAGTAACCGTTTTCATGTTTAGGTTTCATTCTGTTTTCTCCTATATGGATACATGTAGTTGGAACTCTAAATCAAACACGGTTTGTGCTAGCTCTTTGAAACTTGGCACAATAATGTAGTTCCAAGTTCTATCGCTATGGTTTGTGTGCTATTGAAGTAGCCCCAAGCAGAGACTGACGAGAATCCCTTTCATTGAAAGGGTTGCCAAGCTTCCAAAAAACTACGAGTTTCCTGAAATCTCAGCAAACATTTTTTCACCCAATCTTGATGATACTTGCAGGTAGTGATCAGTACACGAATCTCACTTGGCTCACTAAATTTCGTTCTTCTAGGTTAAACCGTTCCTTTGCAGTAACCGCTTTCATGTTTAGGTTTCACTCTGTTTTCTCCTATATGGATACATTTAGTTGGAACGCTAAATCAAACACGGTTTGTGCTAGCTCTTTCAAACTTGGCAAAATAATGTAGTTCCACGTTCTATCGCTATGGTTTGTGTCCTATTGAAGTAGCCCCAAGCAGAGACTGACGAGAATCACTTTCATGAAAAGTGGTTGCCAAGCTTCCAAAAAACTAAGAGTTTCCTGAAATCTCAGCAAACATTTATTCACCCAATCTTGATGATACTTCCATTTAATGATCAGCCCACCAATCCCACTTTGCTCACCAAATTTCGTTCTTCTAGGTTAAACCGTTCCTTTGCAGTAACCGTTTTATGTTTAGGTTTCACTCTGTTTTCTCATATATGGATACATTTAGTTGGAAGGCTAAATCAAACACGGTTTGTGCTAGCTCTTTGAAACTTGGCACAATAATGTAGTTCCAAGTTCTATCGCTATGGGTTGTGTCCTATTGAAGTAGCCCCAAGCAGAGACTCACGAGAATCACTTTCATTGTAAAGGGGTTGCCAAGCTTCCAAAAACTACGAGTTTCCTGAAATCTCAGCAAGTATTTTTTTACCCAAACTTGATGATACTTACAGGTAATGATCAGTACACCAATCCTACTTGGCTCACAAACTTTTGTTCTTCTAGGTTGAACCGTTCCTTTGCAGTAACCGTTTTCATGTTTAGGTTTCACTCTGTTTTCTCCTATATGGATACATGTAGTTGGAACTCTAAATCAAACACGGTTTGTACTAGCTCTTTGAAACTTGGCACAATATTGTAGTTCCAAGTTCTGTCGCTATGGTTTGTGTCCTATTGATGTAGCCCGAAGCAGAGATGACGAGAATCACTTTCATAAAAAGGGGTTGCCAAGCTTCCCAAAAACTACGAGTTTCCTGAAATCTCAGCAAACATTTTTTCACCCAATCTTGATGATACTTGCAGGTAATGATCAGTACAGCAAGCCCACTTGGCTCACCAAATTTCGTTCTTCTAGGTTAAACCGTTCCTTTGCAGTAAACCGTTTTCATGTTTAGGTTTCACTCTGTTTTCTCCTATATGGATACATGTAGTTGGAACTCTAAATCAAACACGGTTTGTGCTAGCTCTTTGAAATGTGGCACAATAATGTAGTTCCAAGTTCTATCACTATGGTTTGTGTCCTATTGATGTAGCCCCAAGCAGAAACTCACGAGAATCACTTTCATTGAAAGGGGTTGCCAAGCTTCCAAAAAACTACGAGTTTCCTGAAATCTCAGCAAACATTTTTTCACCCAATCTTGATAATACTTGCAGGTAGTGATCAGTACACGAATCTCACTTGGCTCACCAAATTCGTTCTTCTAGTTTAAACCCTTCCTTTCCAGTAACCGTTTTCATGTTTAGGTTTCACTCTGTTTTCTCCAATATTTATACATGTAGTTGGAACTCTAAATCAAACACGGTTTGTGCTAGCTCTTTGAAACTTGGCACAATAATGTAGTTCCAAGTTCTATCGCTATGGTTTGTGTGCTATTGAAGTAGCCCCAAGCAGAGACTGATGAGAATCCCTTTTATTGAAAGGGGTTGCCATGCTTCCAAAATACTACGAGTTTCCTGAAATCTCAGCAAACATTTTTCACCCAATCTTGATGATACTTGCAGGTAATGATCAGTTCACGAATCTCACTTGGCTCACTAAATTTCTTTCTTCTAGGATAAACCGTTCCTTTGCAGTAACCGTTTTAATGTTTAGGTTTCACTCTGTTTTCTCCTATATGGATACATGTAGTTGGAAATCTAAATCAAACACGGTTTGTGCTAGCTCTTTGAAACTTGGCACAATAATGTATTTCCAAGTTCTATCGCTGTGGTTTGTGTGCTATTGAAGTAGCCCCAAGCAGAGACTGACGAGAATCCCTTTCATAGGAAGGGGTTGCCAGGCTTCCAAAAAACTGCGAGCTTCCTGAAATCTCAGCAAACATTTTTCACCCAATCTTGATAATACTTGCAGGTACTGATCAGTAAACCAATCCCACTTGGCTCACCAAATTTCGTTCTTCTAGGTTAAACCGTTCCTTTGCAGTAACCGTTTTCATGTTTAGGTTTCACTCTGTTTTCTCCTATATGGATACATGTAGTTGGAACTCTAAATCAAACACGGTTTGTGCTAGCTCTTTGAAACTTGGCACAATAATGTAGTTCCAAGTTCTATCGCTATGGTTTGTGTGCTATTGAAGTAGCCCCAAGCAGAGACTGACGAGAATCCCTTTCATTGAAAGGGGTTGCCAAGCTTCCAAAAACTACGAGTTTCCTGAAATCTCAGCAAACATTTTTTCACCCAGTCTTGATGATACTTCCATTTAATGATCAGTACACCAATCCCACTTGGCTCACCAAATTTCGTTCTTCTAGGTTAAACCGTTCCTTTGCAGAAACCGTTTTCATGTTTAGGTTTCACTCTGTTTTCTCCTATTTGGATACATGTAGTTGGAACTCTAAATCAAACACGGTTTGTGCTAGCTCTTTGAAACTTCGCACAATAATGTAGCTCCAAGTTCTATCGCTATGGTTTGTGTGCTATTGAAGTAGCCCCAAGCAGAGACTGAGGAGAATCCCTTTCATTGAAAGGGGTTGCCAAGCTTCCAAAAAAACTACGAGTTTCCTGAAATCTCAGCAAACATTTTTTCACCCAATCTTGATAATACTTGCAGGTAGTGATCAGTACACGAATCTCACTTGGCTCACCAAATTCGTTCTTCTAGTTTAAACCCTTCCTTTCCAGTAACCGTTTTCATGTTTAGGTTTCACTCTGTTTTCTCCAATATTTATACATGTAGTTGGAACTCTAAATCAAACACGGTTTGTGCTAGCTCTTTGAAACTTGGCACAATAATGTAGTTCCACGTTCTATCGCTATGGTTTGTGTCCTATTGAAATAGCCCCAAGCAGAGACTGACGAGAATCACTTTCATAAAAAGTGGTTGCCAAGCTTCCAAAAAACTACGAGTTTCCTGAAATCTCAGCAAACATTTTTTCAACCAATCTTGATGATACTTCCATTTAATGATCAGTACACCAATCCCACTTGGCTCACCAAATTTCGTTCTTCTAGGTTAAACCGTTCCATTGCAGTAACCGTTTTCATGTTTAGGTTTCACTCTGTTTTCTCCTATATGGACACATGTGGTTGGAATTCTAAATCAAACACGGTTTGTGCTAGCTCTTTGAAACTTGGCACAATAATGTAGTTCCAAGTTCTGTCGTTATGGTTTGTGTCCTATTGAAGTAGCCACAAGCAGAGACTGACGAGAATCACTTTCATTGAAATTGGTTGCCAACCTTCCAAAAACTACGAGATTCCTGAAATCTCAGCAAACATTTTTTCACCCAATCTTGATGATTCTTGCAGGTAGTGATCAGTACACGAATCTCACTTAGCTCACCAAATTTCGTTCTTCTAGGTTAAACCGTTCCTTTGCCGTAACCGTTTTCATATTTAGGTTTCACTCTGTTTTCTCCTATATAGATACATGTATTTGGAACTCTAAATCAAACACGGTTTGTGCTAGCTCTTTGAAACTTGGCACAATAATGTAGTTTCAAGTTCTATCGCTATGGTTTGTGCGCTATTGAAGTAGCTCCAAGCAGTGACTGACAAGAATCCCTTTTATTTAAAGGGGTGGCAAAGCCTCCAAAAAACTACGAGTTTCCTGAAATCTCAGCAAACATTTTTTCACCCAATCATGATGATAATTCCATTTAATGATCAGTACACCAATCCCACTTGGCTCACCACATTTCGTTCTTCTAGGTTAAACCGTTCCTTTGCAGTAACCGTTTTCATGTTTAGGTTTCACTCTGTTTTCTCCTATATGGATACATGTAGTTGGAACTCTAAATCAAACAAGGTTTGTGCTAGCTCTTTGAAACTTGGCACAATAATGTATTTCCAAGTTCTATCGCTATGGTTTGTGTGCTATTGAAGTAGCCCCAAGCAGAGACTGACGAGAATCCCTTTCATAGGAAGGGGTTGCCAGGCTTCCAAAAAACAGCGAGCTTCCTGAAATCTCAGCAAACATTTTTTCACCCAATCTTGATAATACTTGCAGGTACTGATCAGTAAACCT
Organism: Urocitellus parryii; assembly: GCF_045843805.1. NCBI lineage: Eukaryota > Metazoa > Chordata > Mammalia > Rodentia > Sciuridae > Urocitellus > Urocitellus parryii. The sequence goes on along the minus strand of NW_027552635.1, from coordinate 12,503 downwards.
ATCCCACTTGGCTCACCAAATTTCGTTCTTCTAGGTTAAACCGTTCCTTTGCAGTAACCGTTTTCATGTTTAGGTTTCACTCTGTTTTCTCCTATATGGATACATGTAGTTGGAACTCTAAATAAAACACGGTTTGTGCTAGCTCTTTGAAACTTAGCACAATAATGTAGCTCCCAGTTCTATCGCTATGGTTTGTGTGCTATTGAAGTAGCCCCAAGCAGAGACTGACGAGAATCCCTTTCATTGAAAGGGGTTGCCAAGCTTGCAAAAAACTACGAGTTTCCTGAAATCTCAGCAAACATTTTTTCACCCAATCTTGATAATACTTGCAGGTAGTGATCAGTACACGAATCTCACTTGGCTCACCAAATTTCGTTCTTCTAGTTTAAAACCCTTCCTTTGCCAGTAACCGTTTTCATGTTTAGGTTTCACTCTGTTTTCTCCAATATTTATACATGTAGTTGGAACTCTAAATCAAACACGGTTTGTGCTAGCTCTTTGAAACTTGGCACAATAATGTAGTTCCACGTTCTATCGCTATGGTTTGTGTCCTATTGAAATAGCCCCAAGCAGAGACTGACGAGAATCACTTTCATAAAAAGTGGTTGCCAAGCTTCCAAAAAACTACGAGTTTCCTGAAATCTCAGCAAACATATTTTCAACCAATCTTGATGATACTTCCAGTTAATGATCAGTACACCAATCCCACTTGGCTCACCAAATTTCGTTCTTCTAGGTTAAACCGTTCCATTGCAGTAACCGTTTTCATGTTTAGGTTTCACTCTGTTTTTCTCCTATATGGACACATGTGGTTGGAATTCTAAATCAAACACGGTTGTGCTAGCTCTTAGAAACTTGGCACAATAATGTAGTTCCAAGTTCTGTCGTTATGGTTTGTGTCCTATTGAAGTAGCCACAAGCAGAGACTCACGTGGATCACTTTCATTGAAAGGGGTTGCCAAGCTTCCAAAAAACTACGAGTTTCCTGAAATCTCAGCAAACATTTTTTCACCCAATCTTGATGATACTTGCAGGTAATGATCATTACAGCAAGCCCACTTGGCTCACCAAATTTCGTTCTTCTAGGTTAAACAGTTCCTTTGCAGTAACCGTTTTCATGTTTAGGTTTCACTCTGTTTTGTCCTATATGGATACATGTACTTGGAACTCTAAATCAAACACGGTTTGTGCTAGCTCTTTGAAACTTGGCACAATAATGTAGTTCCAAGTTCTTTAGCTATGGTTTGTGTCCTACTGAAGTAGCCCCAAGCAGAGACTGACAAGAATCACTTTAATTGAAAGGGGTTGCCAAGCTTCCAAAAAACTACGAGTTTCCTGAAATCTCAGCAAACATTTTTTCACCCAATCTTGATGATACTTGCAGGTAATGATCAGTACAGCAAGCCCACTTGGCTCACCAAATTTCGTTCTTCTAGGTTAAACCGTTCCTTTGCAGTACCGTTTTCATGTTTAGGTTTCATTCTGTTTTCTCCTATATGGATACATGTAGTTGGAACTCTAAATCAAACACGGTTTGTGCTAGCTCTTTGAAACTTGGCACAATAATGTAGTTCCAAGTTCTATCGCTATGGTTTGTGTGCTATTGAAGTAGCCCCAAGCAGAGACTGACGAGAATCCCTTTCATTGAAAGGGTTGCCAAGCTTCCAAAAAACTACGAGTTTCCTGAAATCTCAGCAAACATTTTTTCACCCAATCTTGATGATACTTGCAGGTAGTGATCAGTACACGAATCTCACTTGGCTCACTAAATTTCGTTCTTCTAGGTTAAACCGTTCCTTTGCAGTAACCGCTTTCATGTTTAGGTTTCACTCTGTTTTCTCCTATATGGATACATTTAGTTGGAACGCTAAATCAAACACGGTTTGTGCTAGCTCTTTCAAACTTGGCAAAATATGTAGTTCCACGTTCTATCGCTATGGTTTGTGTCCTATTGAAGTAGCCCCAAGCAGAGACTGACGAGAATCACTTTCATGAAAAGTGGTTGCCAAGCTTCCAAAAAACTAAGAGTTTCCTGAAATCTCAGCAAACATTTATTCACCCAATCTTGATGATACTTCCATTTAATGATCAGCCCACCAATCCCACTTTGCTCACCAAATTTCGTTCTTCTAGGTTAAACCGTTCCTTTGCAGTAACCGTTTTTATGTTTAGGTTTCACTCTGTTTTCTCATATATGGATACATTTAGTTGGAAGGCTAAATCAAACACGGTTTGTGCTAGCTCTTTGAAACTTGGCACAATAATGTAGTTCCAAGTTCTATCGCTATGGGTTGTGTCCTATTGAAGTAGCCCCAAGCAGAGACTCACGAGAATCACTTTCATTGAAAGGGTTGCCAAGCTTCCAAAAAACTACGAGTTTCCTGAAATCTCAGCAAACATTTTTTTACCCAAACTTGATGATACTTACAGGTAATGATCAGTACACCAATCCTACTTGGCTCACAAACTTTTGTTCTTCTAGGTTGAACCGTTCCTTTGCAGTAACCGTTTTCATGTTTAGGTTTCACTCTGTTTTCTCCTATATGGATACATGTAGTTGGAACTCTAAATCAAACACGGTTTGTACTAGCTCTTTGAAACTTGGCACAATATTGTAGTTCCAAGTTCTGTCGCTATGGTTTGTGTCCTATTGATGTAGCCCGAAGCAGAGATGACGAGAATCACTTTCATAAAAAGGGGTTGCCAAGCTTCCCAAAACTACGAGTTTCCTGAAATCTCAGCAAACATTTTTTCACCCAATCTTGATGATACTTGCAGGTAATGATCAGTACAGCAAGCCCACTTGGCTCACCAAATTTCGTTCTTCTAGGTTAAACCGTTCCTTTGCAGTAACCGTTTTCATGTTTAGGTTTCACTCTGTTTTCTCCTATATGGATACATGTAGTTGGAACTCTAAATCAAACACGGTTTGTGCTAGCTCTTTGAAATGTGGCACAATAATGTAGTTCCAAGTTCTATCACTATGGTTTGTGTCCTATTGATGTAGCCCCAAGCAGAAACTCACGAGAATCACTTTCATTGAAAGGGGTTGCCAAGCTTCCAAAAAACTACGAGTTTCCTGAAATCTCAGCAAACATTTTTTCACCCAATCTTGATAATACTTGCAGGTAGTGATCAGTACACGAATCTCACTTGGCTCACCAAATTCGTTCTTCTAGTTTAAACCCTTCCTTTCCAGTAACCGTTTTCATGTTTAGGTTTCACTCTGTTTTCTCCAATATTTATACATGTAGTTGGAACTCTAAATCAAACACGGTTTGTGCTAGCTCTTTGAAACTTGGCACAATAATGTAGTTCCAAGTTCTATCGCTATGGTTTGTGTGCTATTGAAGTAGCCCCAAGCAGAGACTGATGAGAATCCCTTTTATTGAAAGGGGTTGCCATGCTTCCAAAATACTACGAGTTTCCTGAAATCTCAGCAAACATTTTTTCACCCAATCTTGATGATACTTGCAGGTAATGATCAGTTCACGAATCTCACTTGGCTCACTAAATTTCTTTCTTCTAGGATAAACCGTTCCTTTGCAGTAACCGTTTTAAATGTTTAGGTTTCACTCTGTTTTCTCCTATATGGATACATGTAGTTGGAAATCTAAATCAAACACGGTTTGTGCTAGCTCTTTGAAACTTGGCACAATAATGTATTTCCAAGTTCTATCGCTGTGGTTTGTGTGCTATTGAAGTAGCCCCAAGCAGAGACTGACGAGAATCCCTTTCATAGAAGGGGTTGCCAGGCTTCCAAAAAACTGCGAGCTTCCTGAAATCTCAGCAAACATTTTTTCACCCAATCTTGATAATACTTGCAGGTACTGATCAGTAAACCCAATCCCACTTGGCTCACCAAATTTCGTTCTTCTAGGTTAAACCGTTCCTTTGCAGTAACCGTTTTCATGTTTAGGTTTCACTCTGTTTTCTCCTATATGGATACATGTAGTTGGAACTCTAAATCAAACACGGTTTGTGCTAGCTCTTTGAAACTTGGCACAATAATGTAGTTCCAAGTTCTATCGCTATGGTTTGTGTGCTATTGAAGTAGCCCCAAGCAGAGACTGACGAGAATCCCTTTCATTGAAAGGGGTTGCCAAGCTTCAAAAAACTACGAGTTTCCTGAAATCTCAGCAAACATTTTTTCACCCAGTCTTGATGATACTTCCATTTTAATGATCAGTACACCAATCCCACTTGGCTCACCAAATTTCGTTCTTCTAGTTAAACCGTTCCTTTGCAGAAAACCGTTTTCATATTTAGGTTTCACTCTGTTTTCTCCTATATGGATACATGTAGTTGGAACTCTAAATCAAACACGGTTTGTGCTAGCTCTTTGAAACTTCGCACAATAATGTAGCTCCAAGTTCTCTCGCTATGGTTTGTGTGCTATTGAAGTAGCCCCAAGCAGAGACTGACGAGAATCCCTTTCATTGAAAGGGGTTGCCAAGCTTCCAAAAAACTACGAGTTTCCTGAAATCTCAGCAAACATTTTTTCACCCAATCTTGATAATACTTGCAGGTAGTGATCAGTACACGAATCTCACTTAGCTCACCAAATTTCGTTCTTCTAGTTTAAACCCTTCCTTTGCAGTAACCGTTTTCATGTTTAGGTTTCACTCTGTTTTCTCCAATATTTATACATGTAGTTGGAACTCTAAATCAAACACGGTTTGTGCTAGCTCCTTGAAACTTGGCACAATAATGTAGTTCCACGTTCTATCGCTATGGTTTGTGTCCTATTGAAATAGCCCAAGCAGAGACTGACGAGAATCACTTTCATAAAAAGTGGTTGCCAAGCTTCCAAAAAACTACGAGTTTCCTGAAATCTCAGCAAACATTTTTTCAACCAATCTTGATGATACTTTCCATTTAATGATCAGTACACCAATCCCACTTGGCTCACCAAATATCGTTCTTCTAGGTTAAACCGTTCCATTGCAGTAACCGTTTTCATGTTTAGGTTTCACTCTGTTTTCTCCTATATGGACACATGTGGATGGAATTCTAAATCAAACACGGTTTGTGCTAGCTCTTAGAAACTTGGCACAATAATGTAGTTCCAAGTTCTTTAGCTATGGTTTGTGTCCTACTGGAAGTAGCCCCAAGCAGAGACTGACAAGAATCACTTTAATTGAAAGGGGTTGCCAAGCTTCCAAAAAACTACGAGTTTCCTGAAATCTCAGCAAACATTTTTTCACAAAATCTTGATGATACTTGCAGGTAATGATCAGTACAGCAAGCCCACTTGGCTCACCAAATTTTCGTTCTTCTAGGTTAAACCGTTCCTTTGCAGTAACCGCTTTCATGTTTAGGTTTCACTCTGTTTTCTCCTATATGGATACATTTAGTTGGAACGCTAAATCAAACATGGTTTGTGCTAGCTCTTTCAAACTTGGCAAAATAATATAGTTCCACGTTCTATCGCTATGGTTTGTGTGCTATTGAAGTAGCCCCAAGCAGAGACTGACGAGAATCACTTTCATAAAAAGTGGTTGCCAAGCTTCCAAAACACTACGAGTTTCCTGAAATCTCAGCAAACATTTTTTCAACCAATCTTGATGATACTTCAATTTAATGATCAGTACACCAATGCCACTGGGCTCACCAAATTTCGTTCTTCTAGGTTAAACCGTTCCTTTGCAGTAACCGTTTTCATGTTTAGGTTTCACTCTGTTTTCTCCTATATGGACACATGTAGTTGGAACTCTAAATCAAACACGGTTTTTGCTAGCTCTTTGAAACTTGGCACAATAATGTACTTCCAAGTTCTGTCGCTAAGTTTTGTGTCCTATTGAACTAGCCCCAAGCCAGAGACTGACGAGAATCACTTTCATTGAAAGGGGTTGCCAAGCTTCCAAAAAACTACGAGGTTCCTGAAATCTAAGCAAACATTTATTCACCCAATCTTGATGATACTTCCATTTAATGATCAGCCCACCAATCCCACTTTGCTCACCAAATTTCGTTCTTCTAGGTTAAACCGTTCCTTTGCAGTAACCGTTTTTATGTTTAGGTTTCACTCTGTTTTCTGCTATATGGATACATATAGTTGGAAAGGGCTAAATCAAACACGGTTTGTGCTAGCTCTTTGAAACTTGGCACAATAATGTAGTTCCAAGTTCTATCGCTTTGGGTTGTGTCCTATTGATGTAGCCCCAAGCAGAGACTCCGAGAATCACTTTCATTGAAATTGGTTGCCAAGCTTCCAAAAAACTACGAGTTTCCTGAAATCTCAGCAAACATTTTTTTCACCAAATCTTGATGATAACTTCCATGTAATGATCAGTGCACCAATCCCACTTGGCTCACCAAATTTCGTTCTTCTAAGTTAAACCGTTCCTTTGCAGTAACGGTTTTCATGTTTAGGTTTCACTCTGTTTTCTCTTATATGGACACATGTACTTGGAACTCTAAATCTAACACGGTTTGTGCTAGCTCTTTGAAACCTGGTACAATAATGTAGTTCCAAGTTCTATCGCTATGGTTTGTGTCCTATTGAAGTAGCCCCAAGCAGAGACTGACGAGAATCACTTTCATAAAAAGGGGTTGCCAAGCTTCCCAAAACTACTTGTTTCCTGAAATCTCAGCAAACATTTTTTCACCCAATCTTGATGATACTTGCAGGTAATGATCAGTACAGCAAGCCCACTTGGCTCAACAAATTTCGTTCTTCTAGGTTAAACCGTTCCTTTGCAGTTAACCGTTTTAATGTTTAGGTTTCACTCTGTTTTCTCCTACATGGATACATGTACTTGGAACTCTAAATCAAACACGGTTTGTGCTAGCTCTTTGAAACTTGGCACAATAATGTAGTTCCAAGTTCTTTAGCTATGGTTTGTGTCCTACTGAAGTAGCCCCAAGCAGAGACTGACAAGAATCACTTTAATTGAAAGGGGTTGCCAAGCTTCCAAAAAACTACGAGTTTCCTGTAATCTCAGCAAACATTTTTTCACCCAATCTTGATGATACTTGCAGGTAATGATCAGTACAGCAAGCCCACTTGGCTCACCAAATTTCGTTCTTCTAGGTTAAACCGTTCCTTTGCAGGAACCGTTTTCATGTTTAGGTTTCACTCTGTTTTCTCCTATATGGATACATGTAGTTGGAACTCTAAATCAAACACGGTTTGTGCTAGCTCTTTGAAACTTGGCACAATAATGTAGTTCCAAGTTCTATCGCTATGGTTTGTGTGCTATTGAAGTAGCCCCAAGCAGAGACTGACGAGAATCCCTTTCATTGAAAGGGGTTGCCAAGCTTCCAAAAAACTACGAGATTCCTGAAATCTCAGCAAACATTTTTTCACCCAATCTTGATGATACTTCCATTTAATAATCAGCCGACCAATCCCACTTGGCTCACCAAATTTCGTTCTTCTAGGTTAAACCGTTCTTTGCAGTAACCGCTTTCATGTTTAGGTTTCACTCTGTTTTCTCCTATATGGATACATTTAGTTGGAACGCTAAATCAAACACGGTTTGTGCTAGCTCTTTCAAACTTGGCAAAATAATGTAGTTCCACGTTCTATCGCTATGGTTTGTGTGCTATTGAAGTAGCCCCAAGCAGAAACTGACGAGAATCACTTTCATAAAAAAGTGGTTGCCAAGCTTCCAAAAAACTACGAGTTTCCTGAAATCTCAGCAACCTTTTTTTAAACCAATCTTGATGATACTTCCATTTAATGATCAGTACACCAATGCCACTGGGCTCACCAAATTTCGTTCTTCTAGGTTAAACCGTTCCTTTGCAGTAACGTTTTCATGTTTAGGTTTCACTCTGTTTTCTCCTATATGGACACATGTAGTTGGAACTCTAAATCAAACACGGTTTTTGCTAGCTCTTTGAAACTTGGCACAATAATGTAGTTCCAAGTTCTGTCGCTATGTTTTGTGTCCTATTGAACTAGCCCCAAGCAGAGACTGACGAGAATCACTTTCATTGAAAGGGGTTGCCAAGCTTCAAAAAACTACGAGGTTCTGAAATCTAAGCAAACATTTATTCACCCAATCTTGATGATACTTCCATTTAATGATCAGCCCACCAATCCCACTTTGCTCACCAAATTTCGTTCTTCTAGGTTAAACCGTTCCTTTGCAGTAACCGTTTTATGTTTAGGTTTCACTCTGTTTTCTGCTATATGGATACATATAGTTGGAACTCTAAATCAAACACGGTTTGTGCTAGCTCTTTGAAACTTGGCACAATAATGTAGTTCCAAGTTCTATCGCTATGGGTTGTGTCCTATTGAAGTAGCCCCAAGCAGAGACTCACGAGAATCACTTTCATTGAAAGGGTTTCCAAGCTTCCAAAAAACTACGAGTTTCCTGAAATCTCAGCAATATTTTTTGACCCAATCTTGATGATACTTACAGGTAATGATCAGTACACCAATCCTACTTGGCTCACAAACTTTTGTTCTTCTAGGTTGAACCGTTCCTTTGCAGTAACCGTTTTCATGTTTAGGTTTCACTCTGTTTTCTCCTATATGGATACATGTAGTTGGAACTCTAAATCAAACACGGTTTGTGCTAGCTCTTTGAAACTTGGCACAATATTGTAGTTCCAAGTTCTGTCGCTATGGTTTGTGTCCTATTGATGTAGCCCGAAGCAGAGACTGACGAGAATCACTTTCATAAAAAGGGGTTGCCAAGCTTCCCAAAAACTACGAGTTTCCTGAAATCTCAGCAAACATTTTTTCACCCAATCTTGATGATACTTGCAGGTAATGATCAGTACAGCAAGCCCACTTGGCTCACCAAATTTCGTTCTTCTAGGTTAAACGTTCCTTTGCAGTAACCATTTTCATGTTTAGGTTTCACTCTGTTTTCTCCTATATGGATACATGTAGTTGGAACTCTAAATCAAACACGGTTGTGCTAGCTCTTTGAAATGTGGCACAATAATGTAGTTCCAAGTTCTATCACTATGGTTTGTGTCCTATTGATGTAGCCCCAAGCAGAGACTCACGAGAATCCACTTTCATTGAAATTGGTTGCCAAGCTTCCAAAAAACTACGAGTTTCCTGAAATCTCAGCAAACATTTTTTTCTCCAAATCTTGATGATACTTCCATGTAATGATCAGTGCACCAATCCCACTTGGCTCACCAAATTTCGTTCTTCTAAGTTAAACCGTTCCTTTGCAGTAACCGTTTTCATGTTTAGGTTTCACTCTGTTTTCTCTTATATGGACACATGTACTTGGAACTCTAAATCTAACACGGTTTGTGCTAGCTCTTTGAAACTTGGCACAATAATGTAGTTCCAAGTTCTATCGCTATGGTTTTGTGTCCTATTGAAGTAGCCCCAAGCAGAGACTGACGAGAATCACTTTCATAAAAAGGGGTTGCCAAGCTTCCCAAAAACTACTTGTTTCCTGAAATCTCAGCAAACATTTTTTCACCCAATCTTGATGATACTTGCAGGTAATGATCAGTACAGCAAGCCCACTTGGCTCAACAAATTTCGTTCTTCTAGGTTAAACCGTTCCTTTGCAGTAACCGTTTTAATGTTTAGGTTTCACTCTGTTTTCTCCTATATGGATACATGTACTTGGAACTCTAAAATCAAACACGGTTTGTGCTAGCTCTTTGAAACTTGGCACAATAATGTAGTTCCAAGTTCTTTAGCTATGGTTTGTGTCCTACTGAAGTAGCCCCAAGCAGAGACTGAGAAGAATCACTTTAATTGAAAGGGGTTGCCAAGCTTCCAAAAAACTACGAGTTTCCTGAAATCTCAGCAAACATTTTTTCACCCAATCTTGATGATACTTGCAGGTAATGATCAGTACAGCAAGCCCACTTGGCTCACCAAATTTCGTTCTTCTAGGTTAAACCGTTCCTTTGCAGGAACCGTTTTCATGTTTAGGTTTCTCTCTGTTTTCTCCTATATGGATACATGTAGTTGGAACTCTAAATCAAACACGGTTTGTGCTAGCTCTTTGAAACTTGGCAAAATAATGGAGTTCCAAGTTCTATCGCTATGGTTTGTGTCCTATTGAAGTAGCCCCAAGCAGAGACTGACGAGAATCACTTTCATTGAAATTGGTTGCCAAGCTTCCAAATACTACGAGATTCCTGAAATCTCAGCAAACATTTTTTCCCCAATCTTGATGATACTTCCTTTTAATAATCAGCCCACCAATCGCACTTGGTTCACCAAATTTCGTTCTTCTAGGTTAAACCGTTCCTTTGCAGTAACCGTTTTCATGTTTAGGTTTTCACTCTGTTTTCTCCTATATGGATACATGTAGTTGGAACTCTAAATCAAACACGGTTTGTGCTAGCTCTTTGAAACTTGGCAAAATAATGGAGTTCCAAGTTCTATCGCTATGGTTTGTGTCCTATTGAAGTAGCCCCAAGCAGAGACTGACGAGAATCACTTTCATTGAAATTGGTTGCCAAGCTTCCAAATACTACGAGATTCCTGAAATCTCAGCAAACATTTTTTCACCCAATCTTGATGATACTTCCATTTAATAATCAGTACACCATTCCCACGTGGCTCACCAAATTCCGTTTTTCTAGGTTAACCGATCCTTTGCAGTAACCGTTTTAATGTTTAGGTTTCACTCTGTTTTCTCCTATATGGATTACATGTAGTTGGAACTCTAAATCAACACGGTTTGTGCTAGCTCTTTGAAACTTGGCACAATAATGTAGTTCCATGTTCATCGCTATGGTTTGTGCCCTATTGAAGTAGCCCCAAGGCAGAGACTGACGAGAATCACATTTCATTGAAATTGGTTGCCAAGCTTCTAAAAACTATGATATTCCTGAAATCTCAGCAAACTTTTTTTCACCCAGTCTTGATGATACTTCCATTTAATAAGCAGCCCACCAATCCCACTTGGCTCACCAATTTCGTTCTTCTAGGTTAAACCGTTCCTTTGCAGAAACCGTTCTAATGTTTAGGTTTCACTCTGTTTTCTCCTATATGGACACATGTAGTTGGAACTCTAAATCAACACGGTTCCTGCTAGCTCTTTGAAACTTGGCACAATAATGTAGTTGCAAGTTCTATCGCTATGGTTTGTGTCCTATTGAAGTAGCCACAAGCAGAGACTGACGAGAATCACTTTCATTGAAAGGGGTTGCCAAGCTTCCAAAAACTACGAGTTTCCTGAAATCTCAGCAAACATTTTTTCACCCAATCTTGATGATACTTGCAGGTAATGATCAGTACACCAAGCGCACTTCCCTCACCATATTTCGTTCTTCTAGGTTAAACCTTTCTTTGCAGTAACCGTTTTCATGTTTAGGTTTCACTCTGTTTGGTCCTATATGGATACATGTAGTTGGAACGCTAAATCAAACACGGTTTGTGCTAGCTCTTTGAAATGTGGCACAATAATGTAGTTCCAAGTTCTATCGCTATGGTTTGTGTCCTATTGAAGTAGCACCAAGCAGAGACTGACGAGAATCCCTTTCATAAAAAGGGGTTGCCAAGCTTCCCAAAACTACTTGTTTCCTGAAATCTCAGCAAACATTTTTTCACCCAATCTTGATGATACTTGCAGGTAATGATCAGTACAGCAAGCCCACTTGGCTCAACAAATTTCGTTCTTCTAGGTTAAACCGTTCCTTTGCAGTAACCGTTTTAAATGTTTAGGTTTCACTCTGTTTTCTCCTATATGGATACATGTACTTGGAACTCTAAATCAAACACGGTTTGTGCTAGCTCTTTGAAACTTGGCACAATAATGTAGTTCCAAGTTCTTTAGCTATGGTTTGTGTCCTCCTGAAGTAGCCCCAAGCAGAGACTGACAAGAATCACTTTAAATGAAAGGGGTTGCCAAGCTTCCAAAAAACTACGAGTTTCCTGAAATCTCAGCAAACATTTTTCACCAAATCTGATGACTACTTGCAGGAAATGATCAGTACAGCAAGCCCACTTGTCTCACCAAATTTCGTTCTTCTAGGTTAAACCGTTCCTTTGCAGTAACCGTTTTCATGTTTAGGTTTCACTCTGTTTTCTCCTATATGGATACATGTATTTGGAACTCTAAATCAAACACGGTTTGTGCTAGCTCTTTGATCTTGGCAAAAAAATGGAGTTCCAAGTTTTATCGCTATGGTTTGTGTACTATTGAAGTAGCCCCAAGCAGAGACTGACGAGAATCACTTTCCATTGAAATTGGTTGCCAAGCTTCTAAAAACTACGAGATTCCTGAAATCTCAGCAAACATTTTTTCACCCAATCTTGATGATACTTCCTTTTAATAATCAGCCCACCAATCCCACTTGGTTCACCAAATTTCGTTCTTCTAGGTTAAACCGTTCCCTTGCAGTAACCGTTTTCATGTTTAGGTTTCACTCTGTTTTCTCCTATATGCATACATGTAGTTGGAACTGTAAATCAAACACGTTTGTGCTAGCTCTTTGAAACTTGGCACAATAATGTAGTTCCATGTTCTCTCGCCATGGTTTCTGTCCTATTGAAGTAGCCCCAAGCAGAGACTGACGAGAATCACTTTCATAAGAAAGGGGTTGCCAAGCTT
>NW_027552634.1:0-66835 GCF_045843805.1 Urocitellus parryii | reverse complement strand
TCTTCTTTCTTTCTTTCTTTCTTTCTTTTTTTCTTTCTTTCTTTCTGTATTTCTTTCTTTCTTTTTTAGTAAATGCTCCTCTGAAAATAATATCATTGTTTTAATGGAGAGATTTTCAAATTGTTTTCTGAAAAAGTAAATATTTTAATCTTTGTGGTAGGCATGGTGGGTAGATTTATCTCACATTATTTGATTCTACCATTGTAGAATTCAATAAACCATAGACAGTATGTAAATAAATCTAGTTATCAATTAATTTTCTTGGGTCAGGTCTTTAGTGTTGTATTGACAAAGACCACACTGAACTCTAGGTTGTCAAGGACAAATAAGTTTTCTTTTAGTATGTTTCTGAATTTGCATAAATACAATTATTTTGGTTTTGTGTGTAAAGATAAATTTTAATAAACACAGGTTCCACAAAAGTCCTACTGCTAAGTCAACAAAATATTTAATACTCTACACAGAAACTCTGAAACACTTTCAAAGAAATATTTAAAAGCTAAATAAAATATGACAGATCCCTTGCTCATGAATTAGAAGAGTCAGTGTTGCAAAACTGTTCACTTTCAACAATGTTACCTGTAGCTTCATTTTAGTAGTAAAAAAAAAATCTCAGAGTGTGTGTGTGAGTGTGTGTGTGTGTATGTGCTTGTGTCTGTGTGTGTGCTATGTGTTTATGTGTGTGTATATCTAAATTAGTAAAGACGTTTTAAAAATTTTAGCATTGGCATGTTGAATAAGGCAGAAATATTTTGAGAAGTGAATCATTAGATACCAAAAGTTTTTTTTTTTTTTGTTTTTTTTTTGTTTTTTCCGATTTTAGAAAAATAGTTTCAGTGGCTCTGGTGAGGAACAGTGTGTAGATTGCCGAGTGCTCGGTTACATCAGGCAGCAGCCCTCGAGGTGGTCCGTGGGTCCCCCTGCTGGTGGAAAAGATCCTCCCGGTTCTCCTTCTCCCGCACCACAGAAGACTGCTTCACTGCTCCTGTGGCCACTTCCTCTCCATCGGCGTGGACCAGCACAGTGCGGAAACTTTCGCCCGAGCCCCAGCTGCTCTGGCTCTTCCACACAGGGTGGCAGGGGGCTGTGGGCCACCCGGCACCAGCTGCCCACACGTGACTGTCTGGCCGGCCCGCAGGAGTACTTGGGTGTGAACTTACAGGCGATCTCATCGCCCTCCAGGACCTGCCTCTTAATCCTCCCAGTTCCCCAGGGACTGATCCTTGTTTGAGTCCTTCTTGAGCCGCAGGAACCTGCCCTCCAGGTCAATCTCCTCCGTGCTGACGCTGCAGGTGGCAGAGGCCTGCTGGGCCAGGAGGAAGCTGCTGCTGCTGCTGCCCGAGCCATGCTGCCCGAGCCATGCCACTTGAGCCGCTGCTGGGGCTCCTCCGCCTCCAGACGCGGCCGCTTGCTTCGGCTTGAACGCCCAGCTCTGGACATGCTGCTGCTGCTGCTCCAGGTGGCCCGTGAGATGGTGACCCGTGAGGAGGGGCTGGGAGCCAGCTTCAGCCTCTCCTCCTCGCCCTCTCGGAGCTTGCGGTAGGCGCTGATCTCCATGTCCAAGGTCAACTGGACGTCCAGCAACTCCTGGTACTCGGCCAGCTGTTGCTGCATCATCACTCATACCATCTCCATCATCTCCTGCTCCTTGGCGTCCAGCGTCTTCCGGAACTTCTCCCGCTCCTCAGTCCTGGCCCCTTCCAGCTCTCGGATGCGGTCCTCAGCAGCACTGGCCTGCTTCTGGAGGCTGGAGATCTGGTAGCTGGGGGACTCGATCCGCATGCGGGCCTCCTTCAGCTCCTCACCGGCAGCATACCAAAAGTTTTTTATGAACACTTTTAAGCTACAGTAATCAAGGCAGCTTTTTATAATACAAAAATATTCACAGAAAATTAGAATTAATCCTGAAAACATAGTCACATAGACATGGGAAATTGTATTGGAAAACAAACCTACTACCGATCAACTTTATATTACACCATGTGTGGAAGTTAAATATACAAATGCAATCGGATGAAATCTGAACTACTATTATATATCATAACAAAAAAAGAGATCAATGCAGAAAATAAATAAATATTTTTGAAGTTTGTAGAGGAGACTCTCTTTTTTTTAATATTTATTTATTTTTAGTTCTTGGCGGACACAACACCTTTGTTGTTTGTGGTGCTGAGGATCGACCCGGGCCGCACGCATGCCAGGCGAGCGCGCTACGCTTGACCACATCCCCAGCCAAACAGAGGAGACTCTCTTAATGTTTTTGTCATCTGCGTACCTCACTTTCTTAGAGTGTTCTATTTTAAAATCAAGAAGATGATTTCCATAAATTAGATTACATTAAAATTAAAAGTATTCACTAAAATAAACTCCTTTTTAAAATTGATTTTAAGACATTTTACTTAAAAACCATTTTTGTATTAGGTACTTTACACAAAGTTTTTTCATGGTATATGTACTCTGATTCCACATAAAAAACAATCATTAAACAGGGAATACAGGGAATATGTTTCACAAATTTGTCATTTTATTTACTCTCTCTCTCTCTCTCTCTCTCTCTCTCTTTCTTCTTCTTCCTTTATTCTTCTTCTTCTTCTTCTTCTTCTTCTTCTCTTCTTCTGCTTCTTCTTCTGCCTTCTACTTCTTCTTCTTCTTCTTCGTGAACATACCTGAAGGAGTAATAAATAAAATTTTAATGTAACATATTGAGTGAAAACGTGAATTAAAGTAAAATTTTCTTTCTTTCTTTCTTTTTTCTTTCTTTCTTTCTTTCTTTTTTCTTTCTTTCTTTCTTTTTCTTTCTTTCTTTCTGTATTTCTTTCTTTCTTTTTTAGTAAATGCTCACTCTGAAAATAATATCATTGTTTTAATGGAGAGATTTTCAAATTGTTTTCTGAAAAGTAAATATTTTAATCTTTGTGGTAGGCATGGTGGGTAGATTTATCTCACATTATTTGATTCTACCATTGTAGAATTCAATAAACCATAGACAGTATGTAAATAAATCTAGTTATCAATATTTTTTCTTGGGTCAGGTCTTTAGTGTTGTATTGACAAAGTCCACACTGAACCTCAGGTTGTCAAGGACAAATAAGTTTTCTTTTAGTATGTTTCTGAATTTGCATTAAATACAATTATTTTGGTTTTGTGTGTAAAGATAAATTTTAATAAACACAGGTTCCACAAAAGTCCTACTCTAAGTCAAACAAAATATTTAATACTCTACACAGAAACTCCTGAAACACTTTCAAAGAAATATTTAAAAAGCCTAAATAAATATGGTCAGATCCTTGCTCATGAATTAGAAGAGTCAGTGTTGCAAAACTGTTCACTTTCAAACAAGTTACCTGTAGATTCATTTTAGTAGTAAAAAAAAAAATTCTCCAGAGTGTGTGTGTGAGTGTGTGTGTGTGTATGTGCTTGTGTCTGTGTGTGTGTATGTGTTTATGGTGTGTGTATATCTAAATTAGTAAGACGTTTTAAAAATTTTAGCATTGGCATGTTGAATAAGGCAGAAATATTTTTGAGAAGTGAATCATTAGATACAAAAGTTTTTTTTTTTTTTTTTTTTTTTTTTTTTTTTTTTTTTTCCGATTTTAGAAAAATAGTTTTCAGTGGCTCTGGGTGAGGACAGTGTGTAGATGCCGAGTGCTCGGTTACATCAGGCAGCAGCCCTCGAGGTGGTCGTGGGTCCCCCTGCTGGTGGAAAAGATCCTCCCGGTTCTCCTTCTCCCGCACCACAGAAGACTGCTTCACTGCTCCTGTGGCCCACTTCCTCTTCCATCGGCGTGGACAGCACAGTGCGGAAACTTTCGCCCGAGCCCCAGCTGCTCTGGCTCTTCCACACCAGGGTGGCGGGGGGCTGTGGGCCACCCCGGCACCAGCTGCCCACACCGTGACTGTCTGGCCGGCCGCAGGACGTACTTGGGTGTGAACTTACAGGCGATCTCATCGCCCTCCAGGACCTGCCTCTTAATCCTCCAGTTCCCCAGGGACTGATCCCTTGTCTGAGTCCTTCTTGAGCCGCAGGAACCTGCCCTCCAGGTCAATCTCCTCCGTGCTGACGCTGCAGGTGGCAGAGGCCTGCTGGGCCAGGAGGAAGCTGCTGCTGCTGCTGCCCGAGCCAATGCTGCCCGAGCCAATGCCACTTGAGCCGCTGCCTGGGGGCTCCTCCGCCTCCAGACGCAGCCGCTTGCTTCGGCTTCAACGCCCAGCTCTGGACATGCTGCTGCTGCTGCTCCAGGTGGCCCGTGAGATGGTGACCCGTGAGGAGGGGCTGGGAGCCAGCTTCAGCCTCTCCTCCTCGCCCTCTCGGAGCTTGCGGTAGGCGCTGATCTCCATGTCCAAGGTCAACTGGACGTCCAGCAACTCCTGGTACTCGGCCAGCTGTTGCTGCATCACATCACGCATCTCCATCATCTCCTGCTCCTTGGCGTCCAGCGTCTTCCGGAACTTCTCCCGCTCCTCAGTCCTGGCCCCTTCCAGCTCTCGGATGCGGTCCTCAGCAGCACTGGCCTGCTTCTGGAGGCTGGAGATCTGGTAGCTGGGGGACTCGATCCGCATGCGGGCCTCCTTCAGCTCCTCACCGGCAGCATACCAAAAGTTTTTATGAACACTTTTTAAGCTACAGTAATCAAGGCAGCTTTTTATAATACAAAAATATTCACAGAAAATTAGAATTAATCCTGAAACATAGTCACATAGACATGGAAATTGTATTGGAAACAAACCTACTACCGATCAACTTTATATTACACCATGTGTGGAAGTTAAATATACAAATGCAATCGGATGAAATCTGACTACTATTATATATCATACAAAAAAGAGATCAATGCAGAAAATAAATAAATATTTTTGAAGTTTGTAGAGGAGACTCTCTTTTTTTTTTAATATTTATTTATTTTTAGTTCTTGGCGGACACAACACCTTTGTTTGTTTGTGGTGCTGAGGATCGAACCCGGGCCGCACGCATGCCAGGCGAGCGCGCTACCGCTTGAGCCACATCCCCAGCCAAACAGAGGAGACTCTCTTAATGTTTTTGTCATCTGCGTACCTCACTTTCTTAGAGTGTTCTATTTTAAAATCAAGAAGATGATTTCCATAAATTAGATTACATTAAAATTAAAAGTATTCACTAAAATAAACTCCTTTTTAAAATTGATTCTTAAGACATTTTACTTAAAACCATTTTTTGTATTAGGTACTTTACACAAAGTTTTTTCATGGTATATGTACTCTGATTCCACATAAAAAACAATCCATTAAACAGGGAATACAGGGAATATGTTTCACAAATTTGTCATTTTATTTACTCTCTCTCTCTCTCTCTCTCTCTCTCTCTTTCTTCTTCTTCTTCTTTTTCTTCTTCTTCTTCTTCTTCTTCTTCTTCTTCTTCTTCTTCTTCTACTTCTTCTTCTTCTTCTTCGTGAACATACCTGAAGGAGTAATAAATAAAATTTTAATGTAACATATTGAGTGAAAACGTGGAATTAAAGTAAAATTTTCTTTCTTTCTTTCTTTTTTCTTTCTTTCTTTCTTTCTTTCTTTCTTTCTTTTTCTTTCTTTCTTTCTGTATTTCTTTCTTTCTTTTTTAGTAAATGCTCACTCTGAAAATAATATCATTGTTTTAATGGAGAGATTTTCAAATTGTTTTCTGAAAAGTAAATATTTTAATCTTTGTGGTAGGCATGGTGGGTAGATTTATCTCACATTATTTGATTCTACCATTGTAGAATTCAATAAACCATAGACAGTATGTAAATAAATCTAGTTATCAATTAATTTTTCTTGGGTCAGGTCTTTAGTGTTGTATTGACAAAGTCCACACTGAACCTCAGGTTGTCAAGGACAAATAAGTTTTCTTTTAGTATGTTTTCTGAATTTGCATTAAATACAATTATTTTGGTTTTGTGTGTAAAGATAAATTTTAATAAACACAGGTTCCACAAAAGTCCTACTGCTAAGTCAAACAAAATATTTAATACTCTACACAGAAACTCTGAAACACTTTCAAAGAAATATTTAAAAGCCTAAATAAATATGGTCAGATCCTTGCTCATGAATTAGAAGAGTCAGTGTTGCAAAACTGTTCACTTTCAACAAAGTTACCTGTAGATTCATTTTAGTAGTAAACAAAAATCTCCAGAGTGTGTGTGTGAGTGTGTGTGTGTGTGTATGTGCTTGTGTCTGTGTGTGTGCTATGTGTTTATGTGTGTGTGTATCTAAATTAGTAAGACGTTTTAAAAATTTTAGCATTGGCATGTTGAATAAGGCAGAAATATTTTTGAGAAGTGAATCATTAGATACCAAAAGTTTTTTTTTTTTGTTTTGTTTGTTTTTTGTTTTTTCCGATTTTAGAAAAATAGTTTTCGGTGGCTCTGGGTGAGGAACAGTGTGTAGATGCCGAGTGCTCGGTTACATCAGGCAGCAGCCCCTCGAGGTGGTCCGTGGGTCCCCCTGCTGGTGGAAAAGATCCTCCCGGTTCTCCTTCTCCCGCACCACAGAAGACTGCTTCACTGCTCCTGTGGCCACTTCCTCTCCATCGGCGTGGACCAGCACAGTGCGGAAACTTTCGCCCGAGCCCCAGCTGCTCTGGCTCTTCCACACCAGGGTGGCGGGGGGCTGTGGGCCACCCCGGCACCAGCTGCCCACACCGTGACTGTCTGGCCGGCCCGCAGGACGTACTTGGGTGTGAACTTACAGGCGATCTCATCGCCCTCCAGGACCTGCCTCTTAATCCTCCAGTTCCCCAGGGACTGATCCTTGTTTGAGTCCTTCTTGAGCAGCAGGAACCTGCCCTCCAGGTCAATCTCCTCCGTGCTGACGCTGCAGGTGGCAGAGGCCTGCTGGGCCAGGAGGAAGCTGCTGCTGCTGCTGCCCGAGCCAATGCTGCCCGAGCCAATGCCACTTGAGCCGCTGCCTGGGGGCTCCTCCGCCTCCAGACGCGGCCGCTTGCTTCGGCTTGAACGCCCAGCTCTGGACATGCTGCTGCTGCTGCTCCAGGTGGCCCGTGAGATGGTGACCCGTGAGGAGGGGCTGGGAGCCAGCTTCAGCCTCTCCTCCTCGCCCTCTCGGAGCTTGCGGTAGGCGCTGATCTCCATGTCCAAGGTCAACTGGACGTCCAGCAACTCCTGGTACTCGGCCAGCTGTTGCTGCATCACATCACGCATCTCCATCATCTCCTGCTCCTTGGCGTCCAGCGTCTTCCGGAACTTCTCCCGCTCCTCAGTCCTGGCCCCTTCCAGCTCTCGGATGCGGTCCTCAGCAGCACTGGCCTGCTTCTGGAGGCTGGAGATCTGGTAGCTGGGGGACTCGATCCGCATGCGGGCCTCCTTCAGCTCCTCACCGGCAGCATACCAAAAGTTTTTATGAACACTTTTTAAGCTACAGTAATCAAGGCAGCTTTTTATAATACAAAAATATTCACAGAAAATTAGAATTAATCCTGAAACATAGTCACATAGACATGGAAATTGTATTGGAAACAAACCTACTACCGATCAACTTTATATTACACCATGTGTGGAAGTTAAATATACAAATGCAATCGGATGAAATCTGACTACTATTATATATCATACAAAAAAGAGATCAATGCAGAAAATAAATAAATATTTTTGAAGTTTGTAGAGGAGACTCTCTTTTTTTTTAATATTTATTTATTTTTAGTTCTTGGCGGACACAACACCTTTGTTTGTTTGTGGTGCTGAGGATCGAACCCGGGCCGCACGCATGCCAGGCGAGCGCGCTACCGCTTGAGCCACATCCCCAGCCAAACAGAGGAGACTCTCTTAATGTTTTTGTCATCTGCGTACCTCACTTTCTTAGAGTGTTCTATTTTAAAATCAAGAAGATGATTTCCATAAATTAGATTACATTAAAATTAAAAGTATTCACTAAAATAAACTCCTTTTTAAAATTGATTCTTAAGACATTTTACTTAAAACCATTTTTTGTATTAGGTACTTTACACAAAGTTTTTTCATGGTATATGTACTCTGATTCCACATAAAAAACAATCCATTAAACAGGGAATACAGGGAATATGTTTCACAAATTTGTCATTTTATTTACTCTCTCTCTCTCTCTCTCTCTCTCTCTCTCTTTCTTCTTCTTCTTCTTTTTATTCTTCTTCTTCTTCTTCTTCTTCTTCTTCTTCTTCTTCTTCTGCTTCTTCTTCTGCTTCTACTTCTTCTTCTTCTTCTTCGTGAACATACCTGAAGGAGTAATAAATAAAATTTTAATGTAACATATTGAGTGAAAACGTGGAATTAAAGTAAAATTTTCTTTCTTTCTTTCTTTTTTCTTTCTTTCTTTCTTTCTTTCTTTCTTTCTTTCTTTTTCTTTCTTTCTTTCTGTATTTCTTTCTTTCTTTTTTAGTAAATGCTCACTCTGAAAATAATATCATTGTTTTAATGGAGAGATTTTCAAATTGTTTTCTGAAAAGTAAATATTTTAATCTTTGTGGTAGGCATGGTGGGTAGATTTATCTCACATTATTTGATTCTACCATTGTAGAATTCAATAAACCATAGACAGTATGTAAATAAATCTAGTTATCAATTATTTTTTCTTGGGTCAGGTCTTTAGTGTTGTATTGACAAAGTCCACACTGAACCTCAGGTTGTCAAGGACAAATAAGTTTTCTTTTAGTATGTTTTCTGAATTTGCATTAAATACAATTATTTTGGTTTTGTGTGTAAAGATAAATTTTAATAAACACAGGTTCCACAAAAGTCCTACTGCTAAGTCAAACAAAATATTTAATACTCTACACAGAAACTCTGAAACACTTTCAAAGAAATATTTAAAAGCCTAAATAAATATGGTCAGATCCTTGCTCATGAATTAGAAGAGTCAGTGTTGCAAAACTGTTCACTTTCAACAAAGTTACCTGTAGATTCATTTTAGTAGTAAAAAAAAAATCTCCAGAGTGTGTGTGTGAGTGTGTGTGTGTGTATGTGCTTGTGTCTGTGTGTGTGCTATGTGTTTATGTGTGTGTATATCTAAATTAGTAAGACGTTTTAAAAATTTTAGCATTGGCATGTTGAATAAGGCAGAAATATTTTTGAGAAGTGAATCATTAGATACCAAAAGTTTTTTTTTTTTTTTGTTTTTTTTTTGTTTTTTCCGATTTTAGAAAAATAGTTTTCAGTGGCTCTGGGTGAGGAACAGTGTGTAGATGCCGAGTGCTCGGTTACATCAGGCAGCAGCCCCTCGAGGTGGTCCGTGGGTCCCCCTGCTGGTGGAAAAGATCCTCCCGGTTCTCCTTCTCCCGCACCACAGAAGACTGCTTCACTGCTCCTGTGGCCACTTCCTCTCCATCGGCGTGGACCAGCACAGTGCGGAAACTTTCGCCGGAGCCCCAGCTGCTCTGGCTCTTCCACACCAGGGTGGCGGGGGGCTGTGGGCCACCCCGGCACCAGCTGCCCACACCGTGACTGTCTGGCCGGCCCGCAGGACGTACTTGGGTGTGAACTTACAGGCGATCTCATCGCCCTCCAGGACCTGCCTCTTAATCCTCCAGTTCCCCAGGGACTGATCCTTGTCTGAGTCCTTCTTGAGCCGCAGGAACCTGCCCTCCAGGTCAATCTCCTCCGTGCTGACGCTGCAGGTGGCAGAGGCCTGCTGGGCCAGGAGGAAGCTGCTGCTGCTGCTGCCCGAGCCAATGCTGCCCGAGCCAATGCCACTTGAGCCGCTGCCTGGGGGCTCCTCCGCCTCCAGACGCAGCCGCTTGCTTCGGCTTCAACGCCCAGCTCTGGACATGCTGCTGCTGCTGCTCCAGGTGGCCCGTGAGATGGTGACCCGTGAGGAGGGGCTGGGAGCCAGCTTCAGCCTCTCCTCCTCGCCCTCTCGGAGCTTGCGGTAGGCGCTGATCTCCATGTCCAAGGTCAACTGGACGTCCAGCAACTCCTGGTACTCGGCCAGCTGTTGCTGCATCACATCACGCATCTCCATCATCTCCTGCTCCTTGGCGTCCAGCGTCTTCCGGAACTTCTCCCGCTCCTCAGTCCTGGCCCCTTCCAGCTCTCGGATGCGGTCCTCAGCAGCACTGGCCTGCTTCTGGAGGCTGGAGATCTGGTAGCTGGGGGACTCGATCCGCATGCGGGCCTCCTTCAGCTCCTCACCGGCAGCATACCAAAAGTTTTTATGAACACTTTTTAAGCTACAGTAATCAAGGCAGCTTTTTATAATACAAAAATATTCACAGAAAATTAGAATTAATCCTGAAACATAGTCACATAGACATGGAAATTGTATTGGAAACAAACCTACTACCGATCAACTTTATATTACACCATGTGTGGAAGTTAAATATACAAATGCAATCGGATGAAATCTGACTACTATTATATATCATACAAAAAAGAGATCAATGCAGAAAATAAATAAATATTTTTGAAGTTTGTAGAGGAGACTCTCTTTTTTTTTTAATATTTATTTATTTTTAGTTCTTGGCGGACACAACACCTTTGTTTGTTTGTGGTGCTGAGGATCGAACCCGGGCCGCACGCATGCCAGGCGAGCGCGCTACCGCTTGAGCCACATCCCCAGCCAAACAGAGGAGACTCTCTTAATGTTTTTGTCATCTGCGTACCTCACTTTCTTAGAGTGTTCTATTTTAAAATCAAGAAGATGATTTCCATAAATTAGATTACATTAAAATTAAAAGTATTCACTAAAATAAACTCCTTTTTAAAATTGATTCTTAAGACATTTTACTTAAAACCATTTTTTGTATTAGGTACTTTACACAAAGTTTTTTCATGGTATATGTACTCTGATTCCACATAAAAAACAATCCATTAAACAGGGAATACAGGGAATATGTTTCACAAATTTGTCATTTTATTTACTCTCTCTCTCTCTCTCTCTCTCTCTCTCTTTCTTCTTCTTCTTCTTTTTCTTCTTCTTCTTCTTCTTCTTCTTCTTCTTCTTCTTCTTCTTCTTCTACTTCTTCTTCTTCTTCTTCGTGAACATACCTGAAGGAGTAATAAATAAAATTTTAATGTAACATATTGAGTGAAAACGTGGAATTAAAGTAAAATTTTTTTTCTTTCTTTCTTTTTTCTTTCTTTCTTTCTTTCTTTCTTTCTTTCTTTCTTTTTCTTTCTTTCTTTCTGTATTTCTTTCTTTCTTTTTTAGTAAATGCTCACTCTGAAAATAATATCATTGTTTTAATGGAGAGATTTTCAAATTGTTTTCTGAAAAGTAAATATTTTAATCTTTGTGGTAGGCATGGTGGGTAGATTTATCTCACATTATTTGATTCTACCATTGTAGAATTCAATAAACCATAGACAGTATGTAAATAAATCTAGTTATCAATTAATTTTTCTTGGGTCAGGTCTTTAGTGTTGTATTGACAAAGTCCACACTGAACCTCAGGTTGTCAAGGACAAATAAGTTTTCTTTTAGTATGTTTTCTGAATTTGCATTAAATACAATTATTTTGGTTTTGTGTGTAAAGATAAATTTTAATAAACACAGGTTCCACAAAAGTCCTACTGCTAAGTCAAACAAAATATTTAATACTCTACACAGAAACTCTGAAACACTTTCAAAGAAATATTTAAAAGCCTAAATAAATATGGTCAGATCCTTGCTCATGAATTAGAAGAGTCAGTGTTGCAAAACTGTTCACTTTCAACAAAGTTACCTGTAGATTCATTTTAGTAGTAAACAAAAATCTCCAGAGTGTGTGTGTGAGTGTGTGTGTGTGTGTATGTGCTTGTGTCTGTGTGTGTGCTATGTGTTTATGTGTGTGTGTATCTAAATTAGTAAGACGTTTTAAAAATTTTAGCATTGGCATGTTGAATAAGGCAGAAATATTTTTGAGAAGTGAATCATTAGATACCAAAAGTTTTTTTTTTTTGTTTTGTTTGTTTTTTGTTTTTTCCGATTTTAGAAAAATAGTTTTCGGTGGCTCTGGGTGAGGAACAGTGTGTAGATGCCGAGTGCTCGGTTACATCAGGCAGCAGCCCCTCGAGGTGGTCCGTGGGTCCCCCTGCTGGTGGAAAAGATCCTCCCGGTTCTCCTTCTCCCGCACCACAGAAGACTGCTTCACTGCTCCTGTGGCCACTTCCTCTCCATCGGCGTGGACCAGCACAGTGCGGAAACTTTCGCCCGAGCCCCAGCTGCTCTGGCTCTTCCACACCAGGGTGGCGGGGGGCTGTGGGCCACCCCGGCACCAGCTGCCCACACCGTGACTGTCTGGCCGGCCCGCAGGACGTACTTGGGTGTGAACTTACAGGCGATCTCATCGCCCTCCAGGACCTGCCTCTTAATCCTCCAGTTCCCCAGGGACTGATCCTTGTCTGAGTCCTTCTTGAGCCGCAGGAACCTGCCCTCCAGGTCAATCTCCTCCGTGCTGACGCTGCAGGTGGCAGAGGCCTGCTGGGCCAGGAGGAAGCTGCTGCTGCTGCTGCCCGAGCCAATGCTGCCCGAGCCAATGCCACTTGAGCCGCTGCCTGGGGGCTCCTCCGCCTCCAGACGCGGCCGCTTGCTTCGGCTTGAACGCCCAGCTCTGGACATGCTGCTGCTGCTGCTCCAGGTGTCCCGTGAGATGGTGACCCGTGAGGAGGGGCTGGGAGCCAGCTTCAGCCTCTCCTCCTCGCCCTCTAGGAGCTTGCGGTAGGCGCTGATCTCCATGTCCAAGGTCAACTGGACGTCCAGCAACTCCTGGTACTCGGCCAGCTGTTGCTGCATCACATCACGCATCTCCATCATCTCCTGCTCCTTGGCGTCCAGCGTCTTCCGGAACTTCTCCCGCTCCTCAGTCCTGGCCCCTTCCAGCTCTCGGATGCGGTCCTCAGCAGCACTGGCCTGCTTCTGGAGGCTGGAGATCTGGTAGCTGGGGGACTCGATCCGCATGCGGGCCTCCTTCAGCTCCTCACCGGCAGCATACCAAAAGTTTTTATGAACACTTTTTAAGCTACAGTAATCAAGGCAGCTTTTTATAATACAAAAATATTCACAGAAAATTAGAATTAATCCTGAAACATAGTCACATAGACATGGAAATTGTATTGGAAACAAACCTACTACCGATCAACTTTATATTACACCATGTGTGGAAGTTAAATATACAAATGCAATCGGATGAAATCTGACTACTATTATATATCATACAAAAAAGAGATCAATGCAGAAAATAAATAAATATTTTTGAAGTTTGTAGAGGAGACTCTCTTTTTTTTTAATATTTATTTATTTTTAGTTCTTGGCGGACACAACACCTTTGTTTGTTTGTGGTGCTGAGGATCGAACCCGGGCCGCACGCATGCCAGGCGAGCGCGCTACCGCTTGAGCCACATCCCCAGCCAAACAGAGGAGACTCTCTTAATGTTTTTGTCATCTGCGTACCTCACTTTCTTAGAGTGTTCTATTTTAAAATCAAGAAGATGATTTCCATAAATTAGATTACATTAAAATTAAAAGTATTCACTAAAATAAACTCCTTTTTAAAATTGATTCTTAAGACATTTTACTTAAAACCATTTTTTGTATTAGGTACTTTACACAAAGTTTTTTCATGGTATATGTACTCTGATTCCACATAAAAAACAATCCATTAAACAGGGAATACAGGGAATATGTTTCACAAATTTGTCATTTTATTTACTCTCTCTCTCTCTCTCTCTCTCTTTCTTCTTCTTCTTCTTCTTCTTCTTCTTCTTCTTCTTCTTCTTCTTCTGCTTCTTCTTCTGCTTCTACTTCTTCTTCTTCTTCTTCGTGAACATACCTGAAGGAGTAATAAATAAAATTTTAATGTAACATATTGAGTGAAAACGTGGAATTAAAGTAAAATTTTCTTTCTTTCTTTCTTTTTTCTTTCTTTCTTTCTTTCTTTCTTTTTCTTTCTTTCTTTCTGTATTTCTTTCTTTCTTTTTTAGTAAATGCTCACTCTGAAAATAATATCATTGTTTTAATGGAGAGATTTTCAAATTGTTTTCTGAAAAGTAAATATTTTAATCTTTGTGGTAGGCATGGTGGGTAGATTTATCTCACATTATTTGATTCTACCATTGTAGAATTCAATAAACCATAGACAGTATGTAAATAAATCTAGTTATCAATTAATTTTTCTTGGGTCAGGTCTTTAGTGTTGTATTGACAAAGTCCACACTGAACCTCAGGTTGTCAAGGACAAATAAGTTTTCTTTTAGTATGTTTTCTGAATTTGCATTAAATACAATTATTTTGGTTTTGTGTGTAAAGATAAATTTTAATAAACACAGGTTCCACAAAAGTCCTACTGCTAAGTCAAACAAAATATTTAATACTCTACACAGAAACTCTGAAACACTTTCAAAGAAATATTTAAAAGCCTAAATAAATATGGTCAGATCCTTGCTCATGAATTAGAAGAGTCAGTGTTGCAAAACTGTTCACTTTCAACAAAGTTACCTGTAGATTCATTTTAGTAGTAAACAAAAATCTCCAGAGTGTGTGTGTGAGTGTGTGTGTGTGTGTATGTGCTTGTGTCTGTGTGTGTGCTATGTGTTTATGTGTGTGTGTATCTAAATTAGTAAGACGTTTTAAAAATTTTAGCATTGGCATGTTGAATAAGGCAGAAATATTTTTGAGAAGTGAATCATTAGATACCAAAAGTTTTTTTTGTTTGTTTGTTTTTTGTTTTTTCCGATTTTAGAAAAATAGTTTTCAGTGGCTCTGGGTGAGGAACAGTGTGTAGATGCCGAGTGCTCGGTTACATCAGGCAGCAGCCCCTCGAGGTGGTCCGTGGGTCCCCCTGCTGGTGGAAAAGATCCTCCCGGTTCTCCTTCTCCCGCACCACAGAAGACTGCTTCACTGCTCCTGTGGCCACTTCCTCTCCATCGGCGTGGACCAGCACAGTGCGGAAACTTTCGCCCGAGCCCCAGCTGCTCTGGCTCTTCCACACCAGGGTGGCGGGGGGCTGTGGGCCACCCCGGCACCAGCTGCCCACACCGTGACTGTCTGGCCGGCCCGCAGGACGTACTTGGGTGTGAACTTACAGGCGATCTCATCGCCCTCCAGGACCTGCCTCTTAATCCTCCAGTTCCCCAGGGACTGATCCTTGTCTGAGTCCTTCTTGAGCCGCAGGAACCTGCCCTCCAGGTCAATCTCCTCCGTGCTGACGCTGCAGGTGGCAGAGGCCTGCTGGGCCAGGAGGAAGCTGCTGCTGCTGCTGCCCGAGCCAATGCTGCCCGAGCCAATGCCACTTGAGCCGCTGCCTGGGGGCTCCTCCGCCTCCAGACGCAGCCGCTTGCTTCGGCTTCAACGCCCAGCTCTGGACATGCTGCTGCTGCTGCTCCAGGTGGCCCGTGAGATGGTGACCCGTGAGGAGGGGCTGGGAGCCAGCTTCAGCCTCTCCTCCTCGCCCTCTCGGAGCTTGCGGTAGGCGCTGATCTCCATGTCCAAGGTCAACTGGACGTCCAGCAACTCCTGGTACTCGGCCAGCTGTTGCTGCATCACATCACGCATCTCCATCATCTCCTGCTCCTTGGCGTCCAGCGTCTTCCGGAACTTCTCCCGCTCCTCAGTCCTGGCCCCTTCCAGCTCTCGGATGCGGTCCTCAGCAGCACTGGCCTGCTTCTGGAGGCTGGAGATCTGGTAGCTGGGGGACTCGATCCGCATGCGGGCCTCCTTCAGCTCCTCACCGGCAGCATACCAAAAGTTTTTATGAACACTTTTTAAGCTACAGTAATCAAGGCAGCTTTTTATAATACAAAAATATTCACAGAAAATTAGAATTAATCCTGAAACATAGTCACATAGACATGGAAATTGTATTGGAAACAAACCTACTACCGATCAACTTTATATTACACCATGTGTGGAAGTTAAATATACAAATGCAATCGGATGAAATCTGACTACTATTATATATCATACAAAAAAGAGATCAATGCAGAAAATAAATAAATATTTTTGAAGTTTGTAGAGGAGACTCTCTTTTTTTTTTAATATTTATTTATTTTTAGTTCTTGGCGGACACAACACCTTTGTTTGTTTGTGGTGCTGAGGATCGAACCCGGGCCGCACGCATGCCAGGCGAGCGCGCTACCGCTTGAGCCACATCCCCAGCCAAACAGAGGAGACTCTCTTAATGTTTTTGTCATCTGCGTACCTCACTTTCTTAGAGTGTTCTATTTTAAAATCAAGAAGATGATTTCCATAAATTAGATTACATTAAAATTAAAAGTATTCACTAAAATAAACTCCTTTTTAAAATTGATTCTTAAGACATTTTACTTAAAACCATTTTTTGTATTAGGTACTTTACACAAAGTTTTTTCATGGTATATGTACTCTGATTCCACATAAAAAACAATCCATTAAACAGGGAATACAGGGAATATGTTTCACAAATTTGTCATTTTATTTACTCTCTCTCTCTCTCTCTCTCTCTCTCTCTTTCTTCTTCTTCTTCTTTTTCTTCTTCTTCTTCTTCTTCTTCTTCTTCTTCTTCTTCTTCTTCTTCTACTTCTTCTTCTTCTTCTTCGTGAACATACCTGAAGGAGTAATAAATAAAATTTTAATGTAACATATTGAGTGAAAACGTGGAATTAAAGTAAAATTTTCTTTCTTTCTTTCTTTTTTCTTTCTTTCTTTCTTTCTTTCTTTCTTTCTTTTTCTTTCTTTCTTTCTGTATTTCTTTCTTTCTTTTTTAGTAAATGCTCACTCTGAAAATAATATCATTGTTTTAATGGAGAGATTTTCAAATTGTTTTCTGAAAAGTAAATATTTTAATCTTTGTGGTAGGCATGGTGGGTAGATTTATCTCACATTATTTGATTCTACCATTGTAGAATTCAATAAACCATAGACAGTATGTAAATAAATCTAGTTATCAATTAATTTTTCTTGGGTCAGGTCTTTAGTGTTGTATTGACAAAGTCCACACTGAACCTCAGGTTGTCAAGGACAAATAAGTTTTCTTTTAGTATGTTTTCTGAATTTGCATTAAATACAATTATTTTGGTTTTGTGTGTAAAGATAAATTTTAATAAACACAGGTTCCACAAAAGTCCTACTGCTAAGTCAAACAAAATATTTAATACTCTACACAGAAACTCTGAAACACTTTCAAAGAAATATTTAAAAGCCTAAATAAATATGGTCAGATCCTTGCTCATGAATTAGAAGAGTCAGTGTTGCAAAACTGTTCACTTTCAACAAAGTTACCTGTAGATTCATTTTAGTAGTAAACAAAAATCTCCAGAGTGTGTGTGTGAGTGTGTGTGTGTGTGTATGTGCTTGTGTCTGTGTGTGTGCTATGTGTTTATGTGTGTGTGTATCTAAATTAGTAAGACGTTTTAAAAATTTTAGCATTGGCATGTTGAATAAGGCAGAAATATTTTTGAGAAGTGAATCATTAGATACCAAAAGTTTTTTTTTTTTGTTTTGTTTGTTTTTTGTTTTTTCCGATTTTAGAAAAATAGTTTTCGGTGGCTCTGGGTGAGGAACAGTGTGTAGATGCCGAGTGCTCGGTTACATCAGGCAGCAGCCCCTCGAGGTGGTCCGTGGGTCCCCCTGCTGGTGGAAAAGATCCTCCCGGTTCTCCTTCTCCCGCACCACAGAAGACTGCTTCACTGCTCCTGTGGCCACTTCCTCTCCATCGGCGTGGACCAGCACAGTGCGGAAACTTTCGCCCGAGCCCCAGCTGCTCTGGCTCTTCCACACCAGGGTGGCGGGGGGCTGTGGGCCACCCCGGCACCAGCTGCCCACACCGTGACTGTCTGGCCGGCCCGCAGGACGTACTTGGGTGTGAACTTACAGGCGATCTCATCGCCCTCCAGGACCTGCCTCTTAATCCTCCAGTTCCCCAGGGACTGATCCTTGTCTGAGTCCTTCTTGAGCCGCAGGAACCTGCCCTCCAGGTCAATCTCCTCCGTGCTGACGCTGCAGGTGGCAGAGGCCTGCTGGGCCAGGAGGAAGCTGCTGCTGCTGCTGCCCGAGCCAATGCTGCCCGAGCCAATGCCACTTGAGCCGCTGCCTGGGGGCTCCTCCGCCTCCAGACGCGGCCGCTTGCTTCGGCTTGAACGCCCAGCTCTGGACATGCTGCTGCTGCTGCTCCAGGTGTCCCGTGAGATGGTGACCCGTGAGGAGGGGCTGGGAGCCAGCTTCAGCCTCTCCTCCTCGCCCTCTAGGAGCTTGCGGTAGGCGCTGATCTCCATGTCCAAGGTCAACTGGACGTCCAGCAACTCCTGGTACTCGGCCAGCTGTTGCTGCATCACATCACGCATCTCCATCATCTCCTGCTCCTTGGCGTCCAGCGTCTTCCGGAACTTCTCCCGCTCCTCAGTCCTGGCCCCTTCCAGCTCTCGGATGCGGTCCTCAGCAGCACTGGCCTGCTTCTGGAGGCTGGAGATCTGGTAGCTGGGGGACTCGATCCGCATGCGGGCCTCCTTCAGCTCCTCACCGGCAGCATACCAAAAGTTTTTATGAACACTTTTTAAGCTACAGTAATCAAGGCAGCTTTTTATAATACAAAAATATTCACAGAAAATTAGAATTAATCCTGAAACATAGTCACATAGACATGGAAATTGTATTGGAAACAAACCTACTACCGATCAACTTTATATTACACCATGTGTGGAAGTTAAATATACAAATGCAATCGGATGAAATCTGACTACTATTATATATCATACAAAAAAGAGATCAATGCAGAAAATAAATAAATATTTTTGAAGTTTGTAGAGGAGACTCTCTTTTTTTTTTAATATTTATTTATTTTTAGTTCTTGGCGGACACAACACCTTTGTTTGTTTGTGGTGCTGAGGATCGAACCCGGGCCGCACGCATGCCAGGCGAGCTACCGCTTGAGCCACATCCCCAGCCAAACAGAGGAGACTCTCTTAATGTTTTTGTCATCTGCGTACCTCACTTTCTTAGAGTGTTCTATTTTAAAATCAAGAAGATGATTTCCATAAATTAGATTACATTAAAATTAAAAGTATTCACTAAAATAAACTCCTTTTTAAAATTGATTCTTAAGACATTTTACTTAAAACCATTTTTTGTATTAGGTACTTTACACAAAGTTTTTTCATGGTATATGTACTCTGATTCCACATAAAAAACAATCCATTAAACAGGGAATACAGGGAATATGTTTCACAAATTTGTCATTTTATTTACTCTCTCTCTCTCTCTCTCTCTCTTTCTTCTTCTTCTTCTTCTTCTTCTTCTTCTTCTTCTTCTTCTTCTTCTTCTTCTTCTTCTGCTTCTTCTTCTGCTTCTACTTCTTCTTCTTCTTCTTCGTGAACATACCTGAAGGAGTAATAAATAAAATTTTAATGTAACATATTGAGTGAAAACGTGGAATTAAAGTAAAATTTTCTTTCTTTCTTTCTTTTTTCTTTCTTTCTTTCTTTCTTTCTTTTTCTTTCTTTCTTTCTGTATTTCTTTCTTTCTTTTTTAGTAAATGCTCACTCTGAAAATAATATCATTGTTTTAATGGAGAGATTTTCAAATTGTTTTCTGAAAAGTAAATATTTTAATCTTTGTGGTAGGCATGGTGGGTAGATTTATCTCACATTATTTGATTCTACCATTGTAGAATTCAATAAACCATAGACAGTATGTAAATAAATCTAGTTATCAATTAATTTTTCTTGGGTCAGGTCTTTAGTGTTGTATTGACAAAGTCCACACTGAACCTCAGGTTGTCAAGGACAAATAAGTTTTCTTTTAGTATGTTTTCTGAATTTGCATTAAATACAATTATTTTGGTTTTGTGTGTAAAGATAAATTTTAATAAACACAGGTTCCACAAAAGTCCTACTGCTAAGTCAAACAAAATATTTAATACTCTACACAGAAACTCTGAAACACTTTCAAAGAAATATTTAAAAGCCTAAATAAATATGGTCAGATCCTTGCTCATGAATTAGAAGAGTCAGTGTTGCAAAACTGTTCACTTTCAACAAAGTTACCTGTAGATTCATTTTAGTAGTAAACAAAAATCTCCAGAGTGTGTGTGTGAGTGTGTGTGTGTGTGTATGTGCTTGTGTCTGTGTGTGTGCTATGTGTTTATGTGTGTGTGTATCTAAATTAGTAAGACGTTTTAAAAATTTTAGCATTGGCATGTTGAATAAGGCAGAAATATTTTTGAGAAGTGAATCATTAGATACCAAAAGTTTTTTTTGTTTGTTTGTTTTTTGTTTTTTCCGATTTTAGAAAAATAGTTTTCAGTGGCTCTGGGTGAGGAACAGTGTGTAGATGCCGAGTGCTCGGTTACATCAGGCAGCAGCCCCTCGAGGTGGTCCGTGGGTCCCCCTGCTGGTGGAAAAGATCCTCCCGGTTCTCCTTCTCCCGCACCACAGAAGACTGCTTCACTGCTCCTGTGGCCACTTCCTCTCCATCGGCGTGGACCAGCACAGTGCGGAAACTTTCGCCCGAGCCCCAGCTGCTCTGGCTCTTCCACACCAGGGTGGCGGGGGGCTGTGGGCCACCCCGGCACCAGCTGCCCACACCGTGACTGTCTGGCCGGCCCGCAGGACGTACTTGGGTGTGAACTTACAGGCGATCTCATCGCCCTCCAGGACCTGCCTCTTAATCCTCCAGTTCCCCAGGGACTGATCCTTGTCTGAGTCCTTCTTGAGCCGCAGGAACCTGCCCTCCAGGTCAATCTCCTCCGTGCTGACGCTGCAGGTGGCAGAGGCCTGCTGGGCCAGGAGGAAGCTGCTGCTGCTGCTGCCCGAGCCAATGCTGCCCGAGCCAATGCCACTTGAGCCGCTGCCTGGGGGCTCCTCCGCCTCCAGACGCAGCCGCTTGCTTCGGCTTCAACGCCCAGCTCTGGACATGCTGCTGCTGCTGCTCCAGGTGGCCCGTGAGATGGTGACCCGTGAGGAGGGGCTGGGAGCCAGCTTCAGCCTCTCCTCCTCGCCCTCTCGGAGCTTGCGGTAGGCGCTGATCTCCATGTCCAAGGTCAACTGGACGTCCAGCAACTCCTGGTACTCGGCCAGCTGTTGCTGCATCACATCACGCATCTCCATCATCTCCTGCTCCTTGGCGTCCAGCGTCTTCCGGAACTTCTCCCGCTCCTCAGTCCTGGCCCCTTCCAGCTCTCGGATGCGGTCCTCAGCAGCACTGGCCTGCTTCTGGAGGCTGGAGATCTGGTAGCTGGGGGACTCGATCCGCATGCGGGCCTCCTTCAGCTCCTCACCGGCAGCATACCAAAAGTTTTTATGAACACTTTTTAAGCTACAGTAATCAAGGCAG
Source organism: Urocitellus parryii (assembly GCF_045843805.1). Lineage (NCBI taxonomy): Eukaryota > Metazoa > Chordata > Mammalia > Rodentia > Sciuridae > Urocitellus > Urocitellus parryii. The sequence goes on along the minus strand of NW_027552634.1, from coordinate 45,619 downwards.
CTTTTTATAATACAAAAATATTCACAGAAAATTAGAATTAATCCTGAAACATAGTCACATAGACATGGAAATTGTATTGGAAACAAACCTACTACCGATCAACTTTATATTACACCATGTGTGGAAGTTAAATATACAAATGCAATCGGATGAAATCTGACTACTATTATATATCATACAAAAAAGAGATCAATGCAGAAAATAAATAAATATTTTTGAAGTTTGTAGAGGAGACTCTCTTTTTTTTTTAATATTTATTTATTTTTAGTTCTTGGCGGACACAACACCTTTGTTTGTTTGTGGTGCTGAGGATCGAACCCGGGCCGCACGCATGCCAGGCGAGCGCGCTACCGCTTGAGCCACATCCCCAGCCAAACAGAGGAGACTCTCTTAATGTTTTTGTCATCTGCGTACCTCACTTTCTTAGAGTGTTCTATTTTAAAATCAAGAAGATGATTTCCATAAATTAGATTACATTAAAATTAAAAGTATTCACTAAAATAAACTCCTTTTTAAAATTGATTCTTAAGACATTTTACTTAAAACCATTTTTTGTATTAGGTACTTTACACAAAGTTTTTTCATGGTATATGTACTCTGATTCCACATAAAAAACAATCCATTAAACAGGGAATACAGGGAATATGTTTCACAAATTTGTCATTTTATTTACTCTCTCTCTCTCTCTCTCTCTCTCTCTCTTTCTTCTTCTTCTTCTTTTTCTTCTTCTTCTTCTTTCTTCTTCTTCTTCTTCTTCTTCTTCTTCTACTTCTTCTTCTTCTTCTTCGTGAACATACCTGAAGGAGTAATAAATAAAATTTTAATGTAACATATTGAGTGAAAACGTGGAATTAAAGTAAAATTTTCTTTCTTTCTTTCTTTTTTCTTTCTTTCTTTCTTTCTTTCTTTCTTTTTCTTTCTTTCTTTCTGTATTTCTTTCTTTCTTTTTTAGTAAATGCTCACTCTGAAAATAATATCATTGTTTTAATGGAGAGATTTTCAAATTGTTTTCTGAAAAGTAAATATTTTAATCTTTGTGGTAGGCATGGTGGGTAGATTTATCTCACATTATTTGATTCTACCATTGTAGAATTCAATAAACCATAGACAGTATGTAAATAAATCTAGTTATCAATTAATTTTTCTTGGGTCAGGTCTTTAGTGTTGTATTGACAAAGTCCACACTGAACCTCAGGTTGTCAAGGACAAATAAGTTTTCTTTTAGTATGTTTTCTGAATTTGCATTAAATACAATTATTTTGGTTTTGTGTGTAAAGATAAATTTTAATAAACACAGGTTCCACAAAAGTCCTACTGCTAAGTCAAACAAAATATTTAATACTCTACACAGAAACTCTGAAACACTTTCAAAGAAATATTTAAAAGCCTAAATAAATATGGTCAGATCCTTGCTCATGAATTAGAAGAGTCAGTGTTGCAAAACTGTTCACTTTCAACAAAGTTACCTGTAGATTCATTTTAGTAGTAAACAAAAATCTCCAGAGTGTGTGTGTGAGTGTGTGTGTGTGTGTATGTGCTTGTGTCTGTGTGTGTGCTATGTGTTTATGTGTGTGTGTATCTAAATTAGTAAGACGTTTTAAAAATTTTAGCATTGGCATGTTGAATAAGGCAGAAATATTTTTGAGAAGTGAATCATTAGATACCAAAAGTTTTTTTTTTTTTGTTTTGTTTGTTTTTTGTTTTTTCCGATTTTAGAAAAATAGTTTTCGGTGGCTCTGGGTGAGGAACAGTGTGTAGATGCCGAGTGCTCGGTTACATCAGGCAGCAGCCCCTCGAGGTGGTCCGTGGGTCCCCCTGCTGGTGGAAAAGATCCTCCCGGTTCTCCTTCTCCCGCACCACAGAAGACTGCTTCACTGCTCCTGTGGCCACTTCCTCTCCATCGGCGTGGACCAGCACAGTGCGGAAACTTTCGCCCGAGCCCCAGCTGCTCTGGCTCTTCCACACCAGGGTGGCGGGGGGCTGTGGGCCACCCCGGCACCAGCTGCCCACACCGTGACTGTCTGGCCGGCCCGCAGGACGTACTTGGGTGTGAACTTACAGGCGATCTCATCGCCCTCCAGGACCTGCCTCTTAATCCTCCAGTTCCCCAGGGACTGATCCTTGTCTGAGTCCTTCTTGAGCCGCAGGAACCTGCCCTCCAGGTCAATCTCCTCCGTGCTGACGCTGCAGGTGGCAGAGGCCTGCTGGGCCAGGAGGAAGCTGCTGCTGCTGCTGCCCGAGCCAATGCTGCCCGAGCCAATGCCACTTGAGCCGCTGCCTGGGGGCTCCTCCGCCTCCAGACGCGGCCGCTTGCTTCGGCTTGAACGCCCAGCTCTGGACATGCTGCTGCTGCTGCTCCAGGTGTCCCGTGAGATGGTGACCCGTGAGGAGGGGCTGGGAGCCAGCTTCAGCCTCTCCTCCTCGCCCTCTAGGAGCTTGCGGTAGGCGCTGATCTCCATGTCCAAGGTCAACTGGACGTCCAGCAACTCCTGGTACTCGGCCAGCTGTTGCTGCATCACATCACGCATCTCCATCATCTCCTGCTCCTTGGCGTCCAGCGTCTTCCGGAACTTCTCCCGCTCCTCAGTCCTGGCCCCTTCCAGCTCTCGGATGCGGTCCTCAGCAGCACTGGCCTGCTTCTGGAGGCTGGAGATCTGGTAGCTGGGGGACTCGATCCGCATGCGGGCCTCCTTCAGCTCCTCACCGGCAGCATACCAAAAGTTTTTATGAACACTTTTTAAGCTACAGTAATCAAGGCAGCTTTTTATAATACAAAAATATTCACAGAAAATTAGAATTAATCCTGAAACATAGTCACATAGACATGGAAATTGTATTGGAAACAAACCTACTACCGATCAACTTTATATTACACCATGTGTGGAAGTTAAATATACAAATGCAATCGGATGAAATCTGACTACTATTATATATCATACAAAAAAGAGATCAATGCAGAAAATAAATAAATATTTTTGAAGTTTGTAGAGGAGACTCTCTTTTTTTTTTAATATTTATTTATTTTTAGTTCTTGGCGGACACAACACCTTTGTTTGTTTGTGGTGCTGAGGATCGAACCCGGGCCGCACGCATGCCAGGCGAGCTACCGCTTGAGCCACATCCCCAGCCAAACAGAGGAGACTCTCTTAATGTTTTTGTCATCTGCGTACCTCACTTTCTTAGAGTGTTCTATTTTAAAATCAAGAAGATGATTTCCATAAATTAGATTACATTAAAATTAAAAGTATTCACTAAAATAAACTCCTTTTTAAAATTGATTCTTAAGACATTTTACTTAAAACCATTTTTTGTATTAGGTACTTTACACAAAGTTTTTTCATGGTATATGTACTCTGATTCCACATAAAAAACAATCCATTAAACAGGGAATACAGGGAATATGTTTCACAAATTTGTCATTTTATTTACTCTCTCTCTCTCTCTCTCTCTCTTTCTTCTTCTTCTTCTTCTTCTTCTTCTTCTTCTTCTTCTTCTTCTTCTTCTTCTTCTTCTTCTTCTGCTTCTTCTTCTGCTTCTACTTCTTCTTCTTCTTCTTCGTGAACATACCTGAAGGAGTAATAAATAAAATTTTAATGTAACATATTGAGTGAAAACGTGGAATTAAAGTAAAATTTTCTTTCTTTCTTTCTTTTTTCTTTCTTTCTTTCTTTCTTTCTTTTTCTTTCTTTCTTTCTGTATTTCTTTCTTTCTTTTTTAGTAAATGCTCACTCTGAAAATAATATCATTGTTTTAATGGAGAGATTTTCAAATTGTTTTCTGAAAAGTAAATATTTTAATCTTTGTGGTAGGCATGGTGGGTAGATTTATCTCACATTATTTGATTCTACCATTGTAGAATTCAATAAACCATAGACAGTATGTAAATAAATCTAGTTATCAATTAATTTTTCTTGGGTCAGGTCTTTAGTGTTGTATTGACAAAGTCCACACTGAACCTCAGGTTGTCAAGGACAAATAAGTTTTCTTTTAGTATGTTTTCTGAATTTGCATTAAATACAATTATTTTGGTTTTGTGTGTAAAGATAAATTTTAATAAACACAGGTTCCACAAAAGTCCTACTGCTAAGTCAAACAAAATATTTAATACTCTACACAGAAACTCTGAAACACTTTCAAAGAAATATTTAAAAGCCTAAATAAATATGGTCAGATCCTTGCTCATGAATTAGAAGAGTCAGTGTTGCAAAACTGTTCACTTTCAACAAAGTTACCTGTAGATTCATTTTAGTAGTAAACAAAAATCTCCAGAGTGTGTGTGTGAGTGTGTGTGTGTGTGTATGTGCTTGTGTCTGTGTGTGTGCTATGTGTTTATGTGTGTGTGTATCTAAATTAGTAAGACGTTTTAAAAATTTTAGCATTGGCATGTTGAATAAGGCAGAAATATTTTTGAGAAGTGAATCATTAGATACCAAAAGTTTTTTTTGTTTGTTTGTTTTTTGTTTTTTTCCGATTTTAGAAAAAATAGTTTTCAGTGGCTCTGGGTGAGGAACAGTGTGTAGATGCCGAGTGCTCGGTTACATCAGGCAGCAGCCCCTCGAGGTGGTCCGTGGGTCCCCCTGCTGTGGAAAAGATCCTCCCGGTTCTCCTTCTCCGCACCACAGAAGACTGCTTCACTGCTCCTGTGGCCACTTCCTCTCCATCGGCGTGGACCAGCACAGTGCGGAAACTTTCGCCCGAGCCCCAGCTGCTCTGCTCTTCCACACCAGGGTGGCGGGGGCTGTGGGCCACCCCGGCACCAGCTGCCCACACCGTGACTGTCTGGCCGGCCCGCAGGACGTACTTGGGTGTGAACTTACAGGCGATCTCATCGCCCTCCAGGACCTGCCTCTTAATCCTCCAGTTCCCCAGGACTGATCCTTGTCTGAGTCCTTCTTGAGCCGCAGGAACCTGCCCTCCAGGTCAATCTCCTCCGTGCTGACGCTGCAGGTGGCAGAGGCCTGCTGGGCCAGGAGGAAGCTGCTGCTGCTGCTGCCCGAGCCAATGCTGCCCGAGCCAATGCCACTTGAGCCGCTGCCTGGGGGCTCCTCCGCCTCCAGACGCAGCCGCTTGCTTCGGCTTCAACGCCCAGCTCTGGACATGCTGCTGCTGCTGCTCCAGGTGGCCCGTGAGATGGTGACCCGTGAGGAGGGGCTGGGAGCCAGCTTCAGCTCTCCTCCTCGCCCTCTCGGAGCTTGCGGTAGGCGCTGATCTCCATGTCCAAGGTCAACTGGACGTCCAGCAACTCCTGGTACTCGGCCAGCTGTTGCTGCATCACATCACGCATCTCCATCATCTCCTGCTCCTTGGCGTCCAGCGTCTTCCGGAACTTCTCCCGCTCCTCAGTCCTGGCCCCTTCCAGCTCTCGGATGCGGTCCTCAGCAGCACTGGCCTGCTCTGGAGGCTGGAGATCTGGTAGCTGGGGGACTCGATCCGCATGCGGGCCTCCTTCAGCTCCTCACCGGCAGCATACCAAAAGTTTTTATGAACACTTTTTAAGCTACAGTAATCAAGGCAGCTTTTATAATACAAAAATATTCACAGAAAATTAGAATTAATCCTGAAACATAGTCACATAGACATGGAAATTGTATTGGAAACAAACCTACTACCGATCAACTTTATATTACACCAGGTGTGGAAGTTAAATATACAAATGCAATCGGATGAAATCTGACTACTATTATATATCATACAAAAAAGAGATCAATGCAGAAAATAAATAAATATTTTTGAAGTTTGTAGAGGAGACTCTCCTTTTTTTTAATATTTATTTATTTTTAGTTCTTGGCGGACACAACACCTTTGTTTGTTTGTGGTGCTGAGGATCGAACCCGGGCCGCACGCATGCCAGGCGAGCGCGCTACCGCTTGAGCCACATCCCCAGCCAAACAGAGGAGACTCTCTTAATGTTTTTGTCATCTGCGTACCTCACTTTCTTAGAGTGTTCTATTTTAAAATCAAGAAGATGATTTCCATAAATTAGATTACATTAAATTAAAAGTATTCACTAAAATAAACTCCCTTTTTAAAATTGATTCTTAAGACATTTTACTTAAAACCATTTTTTGTATTAGGTACTTTACACAAAGTTTTTTCATGGTATATGTACTCTGATTCCACATAAAAAACAATCCATTAAACAGGGAATACAGGGAATATGTTTCACAAATTTGTCATTTTATTTACTCTCTCTCTCTCTCTCTCTCTCTCTCTTTCTTCTTCTTCTTCTTTTTCTTCTTCTTCTTCTTCTTCTTCTTCTTCTTCTTCTGCTTCTTCTGCTTCTTCTGTTCTTCTTCTTCGTGAACATACCTGAAGGAGTAATAAAGAAAATTTTAATGTAACATATTGAGTGAAAACGTGGAATTAAAGTAAATTTTTCTTTCTTTCTTTCTTCTTTCTTTCTTTCTTTCTTTCTTTTTCTTTCTTTCTTTCTGTATTTCTTTCTTTCTTTTTTAGTAAATGCTCACTCTGAAAATAATATCATTGTTTTAATGGAGAGATTTTCAAATTGTTTTCTGAAAAGTAAATATTTTAATCTTTGTGGTAGGCATGGTGGGTAGATTTATCTCACATTATTTGATTCTACCATTGTAGAATTCAATAAACCATAGACAGTATGTAAATAAATCTAGTTATCAATTATTTTTTCTTGGGTCAGGACTTTAGTGTTGTATTGACAAAGTCCACACTGAACCTCAGGTTGTCAAGGACAAATAAGTTTCTTTTAGTATGTTTTCTGAATTTGCATTAAATACAATTATTTTGGTTTTGTGTGTAAAGATAAATTTTAATAAACACAGGTTCCACAAAAGTCTACTGCTAAGTCAAACAAAATATTTAATACTCTACACAGAAACTCTGAAACACTTTCAAAGAAATATTTAAAAGCCTAAATAAATATGGTCAGATCCTTGCTCATGAATTAGAAGAGTCAGTGTTGCAAAACTGTTCACTTTCAACAAAGTTACCTGTAGATTCATTTTAGTAGTAAACAAAAATCTCCAGAGTGTGTGTGTGAGTGTGTGTGTGTGTGTATGTGCTTGTGTCTGTGTGTGTGCTATGTGTTTATGTGTGTGTGTATCTAAATTAGTAAGACGTTTTAAAAATTTTAGCATTGGCATGTTGAATAAGGCAGAAATATTTTTGAGAAGTGAATCATTAGATACCAAAAGTTTTTTTTTTGTTTGTTTTTTGTTTTTTCCGATTTTAGAAAAATAGTTTTCAGTGGCTCTGGGTGAGGAACAGTGTGTAGATGCCGAGTGCTCGGTTACATCAGGCAGCAGCCCCTCGAGGTGGTCCGTGGGTCCCCCTGCTGGTGGAAAAGATCCTCCCGGTTCTCCTTCTCCCGCACCACAGAAGACTGCTTCACTGCTCCTGTGGCCACTTCCTCTCCATCGGCGTGGACCAGCACAGTGCGGAAACTTTCGCCCGAGCCCCAGCTGCTCTGGCTCTTCCACACCAGGGTGGCGGGGGGCTGTGGGCCACCCCGGCACCAGCTGCCCACACCGTGACTGTCTGGCCGGCCCGCAGGACGTACTTGGGTGTGAACTTACAGGCGATCTCATCGCCCTCCAGGACCTGCCTCTTAATCCTCCAGTTCCCCAGGGACTGATCCTTGTCTGAGTCCTTCTTGAGCCGCAGGAACCTGCCCTCCAGGTCAATCTCCTCCGTGCTGACGCTGCAGGTGGCAGAGGCCTGCTGGGCCAGGAGGAAGCTGCTGCTGCTGCTGCCCGAGCCAATGCTGCCCGAGCCAATGCCACTTGAGCCGCTGCCTGGGGCTCTTCCGCCTCCAGACGCAGCCGCTTGCTTCGGCTTCAACGCCCAGCTCTGGACATGCTGCTGCTGCTGCTCCAGGTGGCCCGTGAGATGGTGACCCGTGAGGAGGGGCTGGGAGCCAGCTTCAGCCTCTCCTCCTCGCCCTCTCGGAGCTTGCGGTAGGCGCTGATCTCCATGTCCAAGGTCAACTGGACGTCCAGCAACTCTGGTACTCGGCCAGCTGTTGCTGCATCACATCACGCATCTCCATCATCTCCTGCTCCTTGGCGTCCAGCGTCTTCCGGAACTTCTCCCGCTCCTCAGTCCTGGCCCCTTCCAGCTCTCGGATGCGGTCCTCAGCAGCACTGGCCTGCTTCTGGAGGCTGGAAGATCTGGTAGCTGGGGGACTCGATCCGCATGCGGGCCTCCTTCAGCTCCTCACCGGCAGCATACCAAAAGTTTTTATGAACACTTTTTAAGCTACAGTAATCAAGGCAGCTTTTTATAATACAAAAATATTCACAGAAAATTAGAATTAATCCTGAAACATAGTCACATAGACATGGAAATTGTATTGGAAACAAACCTACTACCGATCAACTTTATATTACACCATGTGTGGAAGTTAAATATACAAATGCAATCGGATGAAATCTGACTACTATTATATATCATACAAAAAAGAGATCAATGCAGAAAATAAATAAATATTTTTGAAGTTTGTAGAGGAGACTCTCTTTTTTTTTTAAATATTTATTTATTTTTAGTTCTTGGCGGACACAACACCTTTGTTTGTTTGTGGTGCTGAGGATCGAACCCGGGCCGCACGCATGCCAGGCGAGCGCGCTACCGCTTGAGCCACATCCCCAGCCAAACAGAGGAGACTCTCTTAATGTTTTTGTCATCTGCGTACCTCACTTTCTTAGAGTGTTCTATTTTAAAATCAAGAAGATGATTTCCATAAATTAGATTACATTAAAATTAAAAGTATTCACTAAAATAAACTCCTTTTTAAAATTGATTCTTAAGACATTTTACTTAAAACCATTTTTTGTATTAGGTACTTTACACAAAGTTTTTTCATGGTATATGTACTCTGATTCCACATAAAAAACAATCCATTAAACAGGGAATACAGGGAATATGTTTCACAAATTTGTCATTTTATTTACTCTCTCTCTCTCTCTCTCTCTCTCTCTTTCTCTTCTTCTTCTTTTTATTTTCTTCTTCCTTCTTCTTCTTCTTCTTCTTCTTCTTCTTCTTCTTCTTCTTCTGCTTCTTCTGCTTCTTCTGCTTCTTCTTCTTCGTGAACATACCTGAAGGAGTAATAAAGAAAATTTTAATGTAACATATTGAGTGAAAACGTGGAATTAAAGTAAATTTTTCTTTCTTTCTTTCTTTTTTCTTTCTTTCTTTCTTTCTTTCTTTTTCTTTCTTTCTTTCTGTATTTCTTTCTTTCTTTTTTAGTAAATGCTCACTCTGAAAATAATATCATTGTTTTAATGGAGAGATTTTCAAATTGTTTTCTGAAAAGTAAATATTTTAATCTTTGTGGTAGGCATGGTGGGTAGATTTATCTCACATTATTTGATTCTACCATTGTAGAATTCAATAAACCATAGACAGTATGTAAATAAATCTAGTTATCAATTAATTTTTCTTGGGTCAGGTCTTTAGTGTTGTATTGACAAAGTCCACACTGAACCTCAGGTTGTCAAGGACAAATAAGTTTTCTTTTAGTATGTTTTCTGAATTTGCATTAAATACAATTATTTTGGTTTTGTGTGTAAAGATAAATTTTAATAAACACAGGTTCCACAAAAAGTCCTACTGCTAAGTCAAACAAAATATTTAATACTCTACACAGAAACTCTGAAACACTTTCAAAGAAATATTTAAAAGCCTAAATAAATATGGTCAGATCCTTGCTCATGAATTAGAAGAGTCAGTGTTGCAAAACTGTTCACTTTCAACAAAGTTACCTGTAGATTCATTTTAGTAGTAAAAAAAAAATCTCCAGAGTGTGTGTGTGAGTGTGTGTGTGTGTATGTGCTTGTGTCTGTGTGTGTGCTATGTGTTTATGTGTGTGTATATCTAAATTAGTAAGACGTTTTAAAAATTTTAGCATTGGCATGTTGAATAAGGCAGAAATATTTTTGAGAAGTGAATCATTAGATACCAAAAGTTTTTTTTTTTTTTTTTGTTTTTTTTTTGTTTTTTCCGATTTTTAGAAAAATAGTTTTCAGTGGCTCTGGGTGAGGAACAGTGTGTAGATGCCGAGTGCTCGGTTACATCAGGCAGCAGCCCCTCGAGGTGGTCCGTGGGTCCCCCTGCTGGTGGAAAAGATCCTCCCGGTTCTCCTTCTCCCGCACCACAGAAGACTGCTTCACTGCTCCTGTGGCCACTTCCTCTCCATCGGCGTGGACCAGCACAGTGCGGAAACTTTCGCCCGAGCCCCAGCTGCTCTGGCTCTTCCACACCAGGGTGGCGGGGGGCTGTGGGCCACCCCGGCACCAGCTGCCCACACCGTGACTGTCTGGCCGGCCCGCAGGACGTACTTGGGTGTGAACTTACAGGCGATCTCATCGCCCTCCAGGACCTGCCTCTTAATCCTCCAGTTCCCCAGGGACTGATCCTTGTTTGAGTCCTTCTTGAGCCGCAGGAACCTGCCCTCCAGGTCAATCTCCTCCGTGCTGACGCTGCAGGTGGCAGAGGCCTGCTGGGCCAGGAGGAAGCTGCTGCTGCTGCTGCCCGAGCCAACGCTGCCCGAGCCAATGCCACTTGAGCCGCTGCCTGGGGGCTCCTCCGCCCCCAGGCAGCGGCCGCTTGCTTCGGCTTGAACGCCCAGCTCTGGACATGCTGCTGCTGCTGCTCCAGGTGGCCCGTGAGATGGTGACCCGTGAGGAGGGGCTGGGAGCCAGCTTCAGCCTCTCCTCCTCGCCCTCTCGGAGCTTGCGGTAGGCGCTGATCTCCATGTCCAAGGTCAACTGGACGTCCAGCAACTCCTGGTACTCGGCCAGCTGTTGCTGCATCACATCACGCATCTCCATCATCTCCTGCTCCTTGGCGTCCAGCGTCTCCCGGAACTTCTCCCGCTCCTCAGTCCTGGCCCCTTCCAGCTCTCGGATGCGGTCCTCAGCAGCACTGGCCTGCTTCTGGAGGCTGGAGATCTGGTAGCTGGGGGACTCGATCCGCATGTGGGCCTCCTTCAGCTCCTCACCGGCAGCATACCAAAAGTTTTTATGAACACTTTTTAAGCTACAGTAATCAAGGCAGCTTTTTATAATACAAAAATATTCACAGAAAATTAGAATTAATCCTGAAACATAGTCACATAGACATGGAAATTGTATTGGAAACAAACCTACTACCGATCAACTTTATATTACACCATGTGTGGAAGTTAAATATACAAATGCAATCGGATGAAATCTGACTACTATTATATATCATACAAAAAAGAGATCAATGCAGAAAATAAATAAATATTTTTGAAGTTTGTAGAGGAGACTCTCTTTTTTTTTAATATTTATTTATTTTTAGTTCTTGGCGGACACAACACCTTTGTTTGTTTGTGGTGCTGAGGATCGAACCCGGGCCGCACGCATGCCAGGCGAGCGCGCTACCGCTTGAGCCACATCCCCAGCCAAACAGAGGAGACTCTCTTAATGTTTTTGTCATCTGCGTACCTCACTTTCTTAGAGTGTTCTATTTTAAAATCAAGAAGATGATTTCCATAAATTAGATTACATTAAAATTAAAAGTATTCACTAAAATAAACTCCTTTTTAAAATTGATTCTTAAGACATTTTACTTAAAACCATTTTTTGTATTAGGTACTTTACACAAAGTTTTTTCATGGTATATGTACTCTGATTCCACATAAAAAACAATCCATTAAACAGGGAATACAGGGAATATGTTTCACAAATTTGTCATTTTATTTACTCTCTCTCTCTCTCTCTCTCTCTCTCTCTCTCTCTTTCTTCTTCTTCTTCTTTTTATTCTTCTTCTTCTTCTTCTTCTTCTTCTTCTTCTTCTTCTTCTTCTTCTTCTTCTTCTGCTTCTTCTTCTGCTTCTACTTCTTCTTCTTCTTCTTCGTGAACATACCTGAAGGAGTAATAAATAAAATTTTAATGTAACATATTGAGTGAAAACGTGGAATTAAAGTAAAATTTTCTTTCTTTCTTTCTTTTTTCTTTCTTTCTTTCTTTCTTTCTTTCTTTCTTTCTTTTTCTTTCTTTCTTTCTGTATTTCTTTCTTTCTTTTTTAGTAAATGCTCACTCTGAAAATAATATCATTGTTTTAATGGAGAGATTTTCAAATTGTTTTCTGAAAAGTAAATATTTTAATCTTTGTGGTAGGCATGGTGGGTAGATTTATCTCACATTATTTGATTCTACCATTGTAGAATTCAATAAACCATAGACAGTATGTAAATAAATCTAGTTATCAATTAATTTTTCTTGGGTCAGGTCTTTAGTGTTGTATTGACAAAGTCCACACTGAACCTCAGGTTGTCAAGGACAAATAAGTTTTCTTTTAGTATGTTTTCTGAATTTGCATTAAATACAATTATTTTGGTTTTGTGTGTAAAGATAAATTTTAATAAACACAGGTTCCACAAAAGTCCTACTGCTAAGTCAAACAAAATATTTAATACTCTACACAGAAACTCTGAAACACTTTCAAAGAAATATTTAAAAGCCTAAATAAATATGGTCAGATCCTTGCTCATGAATTAGAAGAGTCAGTGTTGCAAAACTGTTCACTTTCAACAAAGTTACCTGTAGATTCATTTTAGTAGTAAAAAAAAAATCTCCAGAGTGTGTGTGTGAGTGTGTGTGTGTGTATGTGCTTGTGTCTGTGTGTGTGCTATGTGTTTATGTGTGTGTATATCTAAATTAGTAAGACGTTTTAAAAATTTTAGCATTGGCATGTTGAATAAGGCAGAAATATTTTTGAGAAGTGAATCATTAGATACCAAAAGTTTTTTTTTGTTTTGTTTTTTTTTTGTTTTTTCCGATTTTAGAAAAATAGTTTTCAGTGGCTCTGGGTGAGGAACAGTGTGTAGATGCCGAGTGCTCGGTTACATCAGGCAGCAGCCCCTCGAGGTGGTCCGTGGGTCCCCCTGCTGGTGGAAAAGATCCTCCCGGTTCTCCTTCTCCCGCACCACAGAAGACTGCTTCACTGCTCCTGTGGCCACTTCCTCTCCATCGGCGTGGACCAGCACAGTGCGGAAACTTTCGCCCGAGCCCCAGCTGCTCTGGCTCTTCCACACCAGGGTGGCGGGGGGCTGTGGGCCACCCCGGCACCAGCTGCCCACACCGTGACTGTCTGGCCGGCCCGCAGGACGTACTTGGGTGTGAACTTACAGGCGATCTCATCGCCCTCCAGGACCTGCCTCTTAATCCTCCAGTTCCCCAGGGACTGATCCTTGTTTGAGTCCTTCTTGAGCCGCAGGAACCTGCCCTCCCGGTCAATCTCCTCCGTGCTGACGCTGCAGGTGGCAGAGGCCTGCTGGGCCAGGAGGAAGCTGCTGCTGCTGCTGCCCGAGCCAATGCTGCCCGAGCCAATGCCACTTGAGCCGCTGCCTGGGGGCTCCTCCGCCTCCAGACGCGGCCGCTTGCTTCGGCTTGAACGCCCAGCTCTGGACATGCTGCTGCTGCTGCTCCAGGTGGCCCGTGAGATGGTGACCCGTGAGGAGGGGCTGGGAGCCAGCTTCAGCCTCTCCTCCTCGCCCTCTCGGAGCTTGCGGTAGGCGCTGATCTCCATGTCCAAGGTCAACTGGACGTCCAGCAACTCCTGGTACTCGGCCAGCTGTTGCTGCATCACATCACGCATCTCCATCATCTCCTGCTCCTTGGCGTCCAGCGTCTTCCGGAACTTCTCCGCTCCTCAGTCCTGGCCCCTTCCAGCTCTCGGATGCGGTCCTCAGCAGCACTGGCCTGCTTCTGGAGGCTGGAGATCTGGTAGCTGGGGGACTCGATCCGCATGCGGGCCTCCTTCAGCTCCTCACCGGCAGCATACCAAAAGTTTTTATGAACACTTTTTAAGCTACAGTAATCAAGGCAGCTTTTATAATACAAAAATATTCACAGAAAATTAGAATTAATCCTGAAACATAGTCACATAGACATGGAAATTGTATTGGAAACAAACCTACTACCGATCAACTTTATATTACACCATGTGTGGAAGTTAAATATACAAATGCAATCGGATGAAATCTGACTACTATTATATATCATACAAAAAAGAGATCAATGCAGAAAATAAATAAATATTTTTGAAGTTTGTAGAGGAGACTCTCTTTTTTTTTAATATTTATTTATTTTTAGTTCTTGGCGGACACAACACCTTTGTTTGTTTGTGGTGCTGAGGATCGAACCCGGGCCGCACGCATGCCAGGCGAGCGCGCTACCGCTTGAGCCACATCCCCAGCCAAACAGAGGAGACTCTCTTAATGTTTTTGTCATCTGCGTACCTCACTTTCTTAGAGTGTTCTATTTTAAAATCAAGAAGATGATTTCCATAAATTAGATTACATTAAAATTAAAAGTATTCACTAAAATAAACTCCTTTTTAAAATTGATTCTTAAGACATTTTACTTAAAACCATTTTTTGTATTAGGTACTTTACACAAAGTTTTTTCATGGTATATGTACTCTGATTCCACATAAAAAACAATCCATTAAACAGGGAATACAGGGAATATGTTTCACAAATTTGTCATTTTATTTACTCTCTCTCTCTCTCTCTCTCTCTCTCTCTCTCTTTCTTCTTCTTCTTCTTTTTATTCTTCTTCTTCTTCTTCTTCTTCTTCTTCTTCTTCTTCTTCTTCTTCTGCTTCTACTTCTTCTTCTTCTTCTTCGTGAACATACCTGAAGGAGTAATAAATAAAATTTTAATGTAACATATTGAGTGAAAACGTGGAATTAAAGTAAAATTTTCTTTCTTTCTTTCTTTTTTCTTTCTTTCTTTCTTTCTTTCTTTCTTTCTTTCTTTCTTTCTTTCTTTCTTTCTTTTTCTTTCTTTCTTTCTGTATTTCTTTCTTTCTTTTTTAGTAAATGCTCACTCTGAAAATAATATCATTGTTTTAATGGAGAGATTTTCAAATTGTTTTCTGAAAAGTAAATATTTTAATCTTTGTGGTAGGCATGGTGGGTAGATTTATCTCACATTATTTGATTCTACCATTGTAGAATTCAATAAACCATAGACAGTATGTAAATAAATCTAGTTATCAATTAATTTTTCTTGGGTCAGGTCTTTAGTGTTGTATTGACAAAGTCCACACTGAACCTCAGGTTGTCAAGGACAAATAAGTTTTCTTTTAGTATGTTTTCTGAATTTGCATTAAATACAATTATTTTGGTTTTGTGTGTAAAGATAAATTTTAATAAACACAGGTTCCACAAAAGTCCTACTGCTAAGTCAAACAAAATATTTAATACTCTACACAGAAACTCTGAAACACTTTCAAAGAAATATTTAAAAGCCTAAATAAATATGGTCAGATCCTTGCTCATGAATTAGAAGAGTCAGTGTTGCAAAACTGTTCACTTTCAACAAAGTTACCTGTAGATTCATTTTAGTAGTAAAAAAAAAATCTCCAGAGTGTGTGTGTGAGTGTGTGTGTGTGTATGAGCTTGTGTCTGTGTGTGTGCTATGTGTTTATGTGTGTGTATATCTAAATTAGTAAGACGTTTTAAAAATTTTAGCATTGGCATGTTGAATAAGGCAGAAATATTTTTGAGAAGTGAATCATTAGATACCAAAAGTTTTTTTTTTTTTTGTTTTTTTTTTTGTTTTTTCCGATTTTAGAAAAATAGTTTTCAGTGGCTCTGGGTGAGGAACAGTGTGTAGATGCCGAGTGCTCGGTTACATCAGGCAGCAGCCCCTCGAGGTGGTCCGTGGGTCCCCCTGCTGGTGGAAAAGATCCTCCCGGTTCTCCTTCTCCCGCACCACAGAAGACTGCTTCACTGCTCCTGTGGCCACTTCCTCTCCATCGGCGTGGACCAGCACAGTGCGGAAACTTTCGCCCGAGCCCCAGCTGCTCTGCTCTTCCACACCAGGGTGGCAGGGGGCTGTGGGCCACCCCGGCACCAGCTGCCCACACCGTGACTGTCTGGCCGGCCCGCAGGACGTACTTGGGTGTGAACTTACAGGCGATCTCATCGCCCTCCAGGACCTGCCTCTTAATCCTCCAGTTCCCCAGGGACTGATCCTTGTTTGAGTCCTTCTTGAGCCGCAGGAACCTGCCCTCCAGGTCAATCTCCTCCGTGCTGACGCTGCAGGTGGCAGAGGCCTGCTGGGCCAGGAGGAAGCTGCTGCTGCTGCTGCCCGAGCCAATGCTGCCCGAGCCAATGCCACTTGAGCCGCTGCCTGGGGGCTCCTCCGCCTCCAGACGCGGCCGCTTGCTTCGGCTTGAACGCCCAGCTCTGGACATGCTGCTGCTGCTGCTCCAGGTGGCCCGTGAGATGGTGACCCGTGAGGAGGGGCTGGGAGCCAGCTTCAGCCTCTCCTCCTCGCCCTCTCGGAGCTTGCGGTAGGCGCTGATCTCCATGTCCAAGGTCAACTGGACGTCCAGCAACTCCTGGTACTCGGCCAGCTGTTGCTGCATCACATCACGCATCTCCATCATCTCCTGCTCCTTGGCGTCCAGCGTCTTCCGGAACTTCTCCCGCTCCTCAGTCCTGGCCCCTTCCAGCTCTCGGATGCGGTCCTCAGCAGCACTGGCCTGCTTCTGGAGGCTGGAGATCTGGTAGCTGGGGGACTCGATCCGCATGCGGGCCTCCTTCAGCTCCTCACCGGCAGCATACCAAAAGTTTTTATGAACACTTTTTAAGCTACAGTAATCAAGGCAGCTTTTTATAATACAAAAATATTCACAGAAAATTAGAATTAATCCTGAAACATAGTCACATAGACATGGAAATTGTATTGGAAACAAACCTACTACCGATCAACTTTATATTACACCATGTGTGGAAGTTAAATATACAAATGCAATCGGATGAAATCTGACTACTATTATATATCATACAAAAAAGAGATCAATGCAGAAAATAAATAAATATTTTTGAAGTTTGTAGAGGAGACTCTCTTTTTTTTTAATATTTATTTATTTTTAGTTCTTGGCGGACACAACACCTTTGTTTGTTTGTGGTGCTGAGGATCGAACCCGGGCCGCACGCATGCCAGGCGAGCGCGCTACCGCTTGAGCCACATCCCCAGCCAAACAGAGGAGACTCTCTTAATGTTTTTGTCATCTGCGTACCTCACTTTCTTAGAGTGTTCTATTTTAAAATCAAGAAGATGATTTCCATAAATTAGATTACATTAAAATTAAAAGTATTCACTAAAATAAACTCCTTTTTAAAATTGATTCTTAAGACATTTTACTTAAAACCATTTTTGTATTAGGTACTTTACACAAAGTTTTTTCATGGTATATGTACTCTGATTCCACATAAAAAACAATCCATTAAACAGGGAATACAGGGAATATGTTTCACAAATTTGTCATTTTATTTACTCTCTCTCTCTCTCTCTCTCTCTCTTTCTTCTTCTTCTTCTTTTTATTCTTCTTCTTCTTCTTCTTCTTCTTCTTCTTCTTCTTCTTCTTCTTCTGCTTCTTCTTCTGCTTCTACTTCTTCTTCTTCTTCTTCGTGAACATACCTGAAGGAGTAATAAATAAAATTTTAATGTAACATATTGAGTGAAAACGTGGAATTAAAGTAAAATTTTCTTTCTTTCTTTCTTTTTTCTTTCTTTCTTTCTTTCTTTCTTTCTTTCTTTCTTTCTTTTTCTTTCTTTCTTTCTGTATTTCTTTCTTTCTTTTTTAGTAAATGCTCACTCTGAAAATAATATCATTGTTTTAATGGAGAGATTTTCAAATTGTTTTCTGAAAAGTAAATATTTTAATCTTTGTGGTAGGCATGGTGGGTAGATTTATCTCACATTATTTGATTCTACCATTGTAGAATTCAATAAACCATAGACAGTATGTAAATAAATCTAGTTATCAATTAATTTTTCTTGGGTCAGGTCTTTAGTGTTGTATTGACAAAGTCCACACTGAACCTCAGGTTGTCAAGGACAATTAAGTTTTCTTTTAGTATGTTTTCTGAATTTGCATTAAATACAATTATTTTGGTTTTGTGTGTAAAGATAAATTTTAATAAACACAGGTTCCACAAAAGTCCTACTGCTAAGTCAAACAAAATATTTAATACTCTACACAGAAACTCTGAAACACTTTCAAAGAAATATTTAAAAGCCTAAATAAATATGGTCAGATCCTTGCTCATGAATTAGAAGAGTCAGTGTTGCAAAACTGTTCACTTTCAACAAAGTTACCTGTAGATTCATTTTAGTAGTAAAAAAAAAATCTCCAGAGTGTGTGTGTGAGTGTGTGTGTGTGTATGTGCTTGTGTCTGTGTGTGTGCTATGTGTTTATGTGTGTGTATATCTAAATTAGTAAGACGTTTTAAAAATTTTAGCATTGGCATGTTGAATAAGGCAGAAATATTTTTGAGAAGTGAATCATTAGATACCAAAAGTTTTTTTTTTTTTTGTTTTTTTTTTGTTTTTTCCGATTTTAGAAAAATAGTTTTCAGTGGCTCTGGGTGAGGAACAGTGTGTAGATGCCGAGTGCTCGGTTACATCAGGCAGCAGCCCCTCGAGGTGGTCCGTGGGTCCCCCTGCTGGTGGAAAAGATCCTCCCGGTTCTCCTTCTCCCGCACCACAGAAGACTGCTTCACTGCTCCTGTGGCCACTTCCTCTCCATCGGCGTGGACCAGCACAGTGCGGAAACTTTCGCCCGAGCCCCAGCTGCTCTGGCTCTTCCACACCAGGGTGGCGGGGGGCTGTGGGCCACCCCGGCACCAGCTGCCCACACCGTGACTGTCTGGCCGGCCCGCAGGACGTACTTGGGTGTGAACTTACAGGCGATCTCATCGGCCTCCAGGACCTGCCTCTTAATCCTCCAGTTCCCCAGGGACTGATCCTTGTCTGAGTCCTTCTTGAGCCGCAGGAACCTGCCCTCCAGGTCAATCTCCTCCGTGCTGACGCTGCAGGTGGCAGAGGCCTGCTGGGCCAGGAGGAAGCTGCTGCTGCTGCTGCCCGAGCCAATGCTGCCCGAGCCAATGCCACTTGAGCCGCTGCCTGGGGGCTCCTCCGCCTCCAGACGCAGCCGCTTGCTTCGGCTTCAACGCCCAGCTCTGGACATGCTGCTGCTGCTGCTCCAGGTGGCCCGTGAGATGGTGACCCGTGAGGAGGGGCTGGGAGCCAGCTTCAGCCTCTCCTCCTCGCCCTCTCGGAGCTTGCGGTAGGCGCTGATCTCCATGTCCAAGGTCAACTGGACGTCCAGCAACTCCTGGTACTCGGCCAGCTGTTGCTGCATCACATCACGCATCTCCATCATCTCCTGCTCCTTGGCGTCCAGCGTCTTCCGGAACTTCTCCCGCTCCTCAGTCCTGGCCCCTTCCAGCTCTCGGATGCGGTCCTCAGCAGCACTGGCCTGCTTCTGGAGGCTGGAGATCTGGTAGCTGGGGGACTCGATCCGCATGCGGGCCTCCTTCAGCTCCTCACCGGCAGCATACCAAAAGTTTTTATGAACACTTTTTAAGCTACAGTAATCAAGGCAGCTTTTTATAATACAAAAATATTCACAGAAAATTAGAATTAATCCTGAAACATAGTCACATAGACATGGAAATTGTATTGGAAACAAACCTACTACCGATCAACTTTATATTACACCATGTGTGGAAGTTAAATATACAAATGCAATCGGATGAAATCTGACTACTATTATATATCATACAAAAAAGAGATCAATGCAGAAAATAAATAAATATTTTTGAAGTTTGTAGAGGAGACTCTCTTTTTTTTTTAATATTTATTTATTTTTAGTTCTTGGCGGACACAACACCTTTGTTTGTTTGTGGTGCTGAGGATCGAACCCGGGCCGCACGCATGCCAGGCGAGCGCGCTACCGCTTGAGCCACATCCCCAGCCAAACAGAGGAGACTCTCTTAATGTTTTTGTCATCTGCGTACCTCACTTTCTTAGAGTGTTCTATTTTAAAATCAAGAAGATGATTTCCATAAATTAGATTACATTAAAATTAAAAGTATTCACTAAAATAAACTCCTTTTTAAAATTGATTCTTAAGACATTTTACTTAAAACCATTTTTTGTATTAGGTACTTTACACAAAGTTTTTTCATGGTATATGTACTCTGATTCCACATAAAAAACAATCCATTAAACAGGGAATACAGGGAATATGTTTCACAAATTTGTCATTTTATTTACTCTCTCTCTCTCTCTCTCTCTCTCTCTCTTTCTTCTTCTTCTTCTTTTTCTTCTTCTTCTTCTTCTTCTTCTTCTTCTTCTTCTTCTTCTACTTCTTCTTCTTCTTCTTCGTGAACATACCTGAAGGAGTAATAAATAAAATTTTAATGTAACATATTGAGTGAAAACGTGGAATTAAAGTAAAATTTGCTTTCTTTCTTTCTTTTTCTTTCTTTCTTTCTTTCTTTCTTTCTTTCTTTTTCTTTCTTTCTTTCTGTATTTCTTTCTTTCTTTTTTAGTAAATGCTCACTCTGAAAATAATATCATTGTTTTAATGGAGAGATTTTCAAATTGTTTTCTGAAAAGTAAATATTTTAATCTTTGTGGTAGGCATGGTGGGTAGATTTATCTCACATTATTTGATTCTACCATTGTAGAATTCAATAAACCATAGACAGTATGTAAATAAATCTAGTTATCAATTAATTTTTCTTGGGGTCAGGTCTTTAGTGTTGTATTGACAAAGTCCACACTGAACCTCAGGTTGTCAAGGACAAATAAGTTTTCTTTTAGTATGTTTTCTGAATTTGCATTAAATACAATTATTTTGGTTTTGTGTGTAAAGATAAATTTTAATAAACACAGGTTCCACAAAAGTCCTACTGCTAAGTCAAACAAAATATTTAATACTCTACACAGAAACTCTGAAACACTTTCAAAGAAATATTTAAAAGCCTAAATAAATATGGTCAGATCCTTGCTCATGAATTAGAAGAGTCAGTGTTGCAAAACTGTTCACTTTCAACAAAGTTACCTGTAGATTCATTTTAGTAGTAAACAAAAATCTCCAGAGTGTGTGTGTGAGTGTGTGTGTGTGTGTATGTGCTTGTGTCTGTGTGTGTGCTATGTGTTTATGTGTGTGTGTATCTAAATTAGTAAGACGTTTTAAAAATTTTAGCATTGGCATGTTGAATAAGGCAGAAATATTTTTGAGAAGTGAATCATTAGATACCAAAAGTTTTTTTTTTTTGTTTTGTTTGTTTTTTGTTTTTTCCGATTTTAGAAAAATAGTTTTCGGTGGCTCTGGGTGAGGAACAGTGTGTAGATGCCGAGTGCTCGGTTACATCAGGCAGCAGCCCCTCGAGGTGGTCCGTGGGTCCCCCTGCTGGTGGAAAAGATCCTCCCGGTTCTCCTTCTCCCGCACCACAGAAGACTGCTTCACTGCTCCTGTGGCCACTTCCTCTCCATCGGCGTGGACCAGCACAGTGCGGAAACTTTCGCCCGAGCCCCAGCTGCTCTGGCTCTTCCACACCAGGGTGGCGGGGGGCTGTGGGCCACCCCGGCACCAGCTGCCCACACCGTGACTGTCTGGCCGGCCCGCAGGACGTACTTGGGTGTGAACTTACAGGCGATCTCATCGCCCTCCAGGACCTGCCTCTTAATCCTCCAGTTCCCCAGGGACTGATCCTTGTCTGAGTCCTTCTTGAGCCGCAGGAACCTGCCCTCCAGGTCAATCTCCTCCGTGCTGACGCTGCAGGTGGCAGAGGCCTGCTGGGCCAGGAGGAAGCTGCTGCTGCTGCTGCCCGAGCCAATGCTGCCCGAGCCAATGCCACTTGAGCCGCTGCCTGGGGGCTCCTCCGCCTCCAGACGCAGCCGCTTGCTTCGGCTTCAACGCCCAGCTCTGGACATGCTGCTGCTGCTGCTCCAGGTGGCCCGTGAGATGGTGACCCGTGAGGAGGGGCTGGGAGCCAGCTTCAGCCTCTCCTCCTCGCCCTCTCGGAGCTTGCGGTAGGCGCTGATCTCCATGTCCAAGGTCAACTGGACGTCCAGCAACTCCTGGTACTCGGCCAGCTGTTGCTGCATCACATCACGCATCTCCATCATCTCCTGCTCCTTGGCGTCCAGCGTCTTCCGGAACTTCTCCCGCTCCTCAGTCCTGGCCCCTTCCAGCTCTCGGATGCGGTCCTCAGCAGCACTGGCCTGCTTCTGGAGGCTGGAGATCTGGTAGCTGGGGGACTCGATCCGCATGCGGGCCTCCTTCAGCTCCTCACCGGCAGCATACCAAAAGTTTTTATGAACACTTTTTAAGCTACAGTAATCAAGGCAGCTTTTTATAATACAAAAATATTCACAGAAAATTAGAATTAATCCTGAAACATAGTCACATAGACATGGAAATTGTATTGGAAACAAACCTACTACCGATCAACTTTATATTACACCATGTGTGGAAGTTAAATATACAAATGCAATCGGATGAAATCTGACTACTATTATATATCATACAAAAAAGAGATCAATGCAGAAAATAAATAAATATTTTTGAAGTTTGTAGAGGAGACTCTCTTTTTTTTTTAAATATTTATTTATTTTTAGTTCTTGGCGGACACAACACCTTTGTTTGTTTGTGGTGCTGAGGATCGAACCCGGGCCGCACGCATGCCAGGCGAGCGCGCTACCGCTTGAGCCACATCCCCAGCCAAACAGAGGAGACTCTCTTAATGTTTTTGTCATCTGCGTACCTCACTTTCTTAGAGTGTTCTATTTTAAAATCAAGAAGATGATTTCCATAAATTAGATTACATTAAAATTAAAAGTATTCACTAAAATAAACTCCTTTTTAAAATTGATTCTTAAGACATTTTACTTAAAACCATTTTTTGTATTAGGTACTTTACACAAAGTTTTTTCATGGTATATGTACTCTGATTCCACATAAAAAACAATCCATTAAACAGGGAATACAGGGAATATGTTTCACAAATTTGTCATTTTATTTACTCTCTCTCTCTCTCTCTCTCTCTTTCTTCTTCTTCTTCTTCTTCTTCTTCTTCTTCTTCTTCTTCTTCTTCTTCTTCTTCTGCTTCTTCTTCTGCTTCTACTTCTTCTTCTTCTTCTTCGTGAACATACCTGAAGGAGTAATAAATAAAATTTTAATGTAACATATTGAGTGAAAACGTGGAATTAAAGTAAAATTTTCTTTCTTTCTTTCTTTTTTCTTTCTTTCTTTCTTTCTTTCTTTTTCTTTCTTTCTTTCTGTATTTCTTTCTTTCTTTTTTAGTAAATGCTCACTCTGAAAATAATATCATTGTTTTAATGGAGAGATTTTCAAATTGTTTTCTGAAAAGTAAATATTTTAATCTTTGTGGTAGGCATGGTGGGTAGATTTATCTCACATTATTTGATTCTACCATTGTAGAATTCAATAAACCATAGACAGTATGTAAATAAATCTAGTTATCAATTAATTTTTCTTGGGTCAGGTCTTTAGTGTTGTATTGACAAAGTCCACACTGAACCTCAGGTTGTCAAGGACAAATAAGTTTTCTTTTAGTATGTTTTCTGAATTTGCATTAAATACAATTATTTTGGTTTTGTGTGTAAAGATAAATTTTAATAAACACAGGTTCCACAAAAGTCCTACTGCTAAGTCAAACAAAATATTTAATACTCTACACAGAAACTCTGAAACACTTTCAAAGAAATATTTAAAAGCCTAAATAAATATGGTCAGATCCTTGCTCATGAATTAGAAGAGTCAGTGTTGCAAAACTGTTCACTTTCAACAAAGTTACCTGTAGATTCATTTTAGTAGTAAACAAAAATCTCCAGAGTGTGTGTGTGAGTGTGTGTGTGTGTGTATGTGCTTGTGTCTGTGTGTGTGCTATGTGTTTATGTGTGTGTGTATCTAAATTAGTAAGACGTTTTAAAAATTTTAGCATTGGCATGTTGAATAAGGCAGAAATATTTTTGAGAAGTGAATCATTAGATACCAAAAGTTTTTTTTTTTGTTTTGTTTGTTTTTTGTTTTTTCCGATTTTAGAAAAATAGTTTTCAGTGGCTCTGGGTGAGGAACAGTGTGTAGATGCCGAGTGCTCGGTTACATCAGGCAGCAGCCCCTCGAGGTGGTCCGTGGGTCCCCCTGCTGGTGGAAAAGATCCTCCCGGTTCTCCTTCTCCCGCACCACAGAAGACTGCTTCACTGCTCCTGTGGCCACTTCCTCTCCATCGGCGTGGACCAGCACAGTGCGGAAACTTTCGCCCGAGCCCCAGCTGCTCTGGCTCTTCCACACCAGGGTGGCGGGGGGCTGTGGGCCACCCCGGCACCAGCTGCCCACACCGTGACTGTCTGGCCGGCCCGCAGGACGTACTTGGGTGTGAACTTACAGGCGATCTCATCGCCCTCCAGGACCTGCCTCTTAATCCTCCAGTTCCCCAGGGACTGATCCTTGTCTGAGTCCTTCTTGAGCCGCAGGAACCTGCCCTCCAGGTCAATCTCCTCCGTGCTGACGCTGCAGGTGGCAGAGGCCTGCTGGGCCAGGAGGAAGCTGCTGCTGCTGCTGCCCGAGCCAATGCTGCCCGAGCCAATGCCACTTGAGCCGCTGCCTGGGGGCTCCTCCGCCTCCAGACGCAGCCGCTTGCTTCGGCTTGAACGCCCAGCTCTGGACATGCTGCTGCTGCTGCTCCAGGTGGCCCGTGAGATGGTGACCCGTGAGGAGGGGCTGGGAGCCAGCTTCAGCCTCTCCTCCTCGCCCTCTCGGAGCTTGCGGTAGGCGCTGATCTCCATGTCCAAGGTCAACTGGACGTCCAGCAACTCCTGGTACTCGGCCAGCTGTTGCTGCATCACATCACGCATCTCCATCATCTCCTGCTCCTTGGCGTCCAGCGTCTTCCGGAACTTCTCCCGCTCCTCAGTCCTGGCCCCTTCCAGCTCTCGGATGCGGTCCTCAGCAGCACTGGCCTGCTTCTGGAGGCTGGAGATCTGGTAGCTGGGGGACTCGATCCGCATGCGGGCCTCCTTCAGCTCCTCACCGGCAGCATACCAAAAGTTTTTATGAACACTTTTTAAGCTACAGTAATCAAGGCAGCTTTTTATAATACAAAAATATTCACAGAAAATTAGAATTAATCCTGAAACATAGTCACATAGACATGGAAATTGTATTGGAAACAAACCTACTACCGATCAACTTTATATTACACCAGGTGTGGAAGTTAAATATACAAATGCAATCGGATGAAATCTGACTACTATTATATATCATACAAAAAAGAGATCAATGCAGAAAATAAATAAATATTTTTGAAGTTTGTAGAGGAGACTCTCCTTTTTTTTAATATTTATTTATTTTTAGTTCTTGGCGGACACAACACCTTTGTTTGTTTGTGGTGCTGAGGATCGAACCCGGGCCGCACGCATGCCAGGCGAGCGCGCTACCGCTTGAGCCACATCCCCAGCCAAACAGAGGAGACTCTCTTAATGTTTTTGTCATCTGCGTACCTCACTTTCTTAGAGTGTTCTATTTTAAAATCAAGAAGATGATTTCCATAAATTAGATTACATTAAAATTAAAAGTATTCACTAAAATAAACTCCTTTTTAAAATTGATTCTTAAGACATTTTACTTAAAACCATTTTTTGTATTAGGTACTTTACACAAAGTTTTTTCATGGTATATGTACTCTGATTCCACATAAAAAACAATCCATTAAACAGGGAATACAGGGAATATGTTTCACAAATTTGTCATTTTATTTACTCTCTCTCTCTCTCTCTCTCTCTCTTTCTTCTTCTTCTTCTTTTTCTTCTTCTTCTTCTTCTTCTTCTTCTTCTTCTTCTTCTTCTTCTTCTTCTGCTTCTTCTTCTGCTTCTACTTCTTCTTCTTCTTCTTCGTGAACATACCTGAAGGAGTAATAAATAAAATTTTAATGTAACATATTGAGTGAAAACGTGGAATTAAAGTAAAATTTTCTTTCTTTCTTTCTTTTTTCTTTCTTTCTTTCTTTCTTTCTTTTTCTTTCTTTCTTTCTGTATTTCTTTCTTTCTTTTTTAGTAAATGCTCACTCTGAAAATAATATCATTGTTTTAATGGAGAGATTTTCAAATTGTTTTCTGAAAAGTAAATATTTTAATCTTTGTGGTAGGCATGGTGGGTAGATTTATCTCACATTATTTGATTCTACCATTGTAGAATTCAATAAACCATAGACAGTATGTAAATAAATCTAGTTATCAATTAATTTTTCTTGGGTCAGGTCTTTAGTGTTGTATTGACAAAGTCCACACTGAACCTCAGGTTGTCAAGGACAAATAAGTTTTCTTTTAGTATGTTTTCTGAATTTGCATTAAATACAATTATTTTGGTTTTGTGTGTAAAGATAAATTTTAATAAACACAGGTTCCACAAAAGTCCTACTGCTAAGTCAAACAAAATATTTAATACTCTACACAGAAACTCTGAAACACTTTCAAAGAAATATTTAAAAGCCTAAATAAATATGGTCAGATCCTTGCTCATGAATTAGAAGAGTCAGTGTTGCAAAACTGTTCACTTTCAACAAAGTTACCTGTAGATTCATTTTAGTAGTAAACAAAAATCTCCAGAGTGTGTGTGTGAGTGTGTGTGTGTGTGTATGTGCTTGTGTCTGTGTGTTCTATGTGTTTATGTGTGTGTGTATCTAAATTAGTAAGACGTTTTAAAAATTTTAGCATTGGCATGTTGAATAAGGCAGAAATATTTTTGAGAAGTGAATCATTAGATACCAAAAGTTTTTTTTTTTTGTTTGTTTTTTGTTTTTTCCGATTTTAGAAAAATAGTTTTCAGTGGCTCTGGGTGAGGAACAGTGTGTAGATGCCGAGTGCTCGGTTACATCAGGCAGCAGCCCCTCGAGGTGGTCCGTGGGTCCCCCTGCTGGTGGAAAAGATCCTCCCGGTTCTCCTTCTCCCGCACCACAGAAGACTGCTTCACTGCTCCTGTGGCCACTTCCTCTCCATCGGCGTGGACCAGCACAGTGCGGAAACTTTCGCCCGAGCCCCAGCTGCTCTGGCTCTTCCACACCAGGGTGGCGGGGGGCTGTGGGCCACCCCGGCACCAGCTGCCCACACCGTGACTGTCTGGCCGGCCCGCAGGACGTACTTGGGTGTGAACTTACAGGCGATCTCATCGCCCTCCAGGACCTGCCTCTTAATCCTCCAGTTCCCCAGGGACTGATCCTTGTCTGAGTCCTTCTTGAGCCGCAGGAACCTGCCCTCCAGGTCAATCTCCTCCGTGCTGACGCTGCAGGTGGCAGAGGCCTGCTGGGCCAGGAGGAAGCTGCTGCTGCTGCTGCCCGAGCCAATGCTGCCCGAGCCAATGCCACTTGAGCCGCTGCCTGGGGGCTCCTCCGCCTCCAGACGCAGCCGCTTGCTTCGGCTTGAACGCCCAGCTCTGGACATGCTGCTGCTGCTGCTCCAGGTGGCCCGTGAGATGGTGACCCGTGAGGAGGGGCTGGGAGCCAGCTTCAGCCTCTCCTCCTCGCCCTCTCGGAGCTTGCGGTAGGCGCTGATCTCCATGTCCAAGGTCAACTGGACGTCCAGCAACTCCTGGTACTCGGCCAGCTGTTGCTGCATCACATCACGCATCTCCATCATCTCCTGCTCCTTGGCGTCCAGCGTCTTCCGGAACTTCTCCCGCTCCTCAGTCCTGGCCCCTTCCAGCTCTCGGATGCGGTCCTCAGCAGCACTGGCCTGCTTCTGGAGGCTGGAGATCTGGTAGCTGGGGGACTCGATCCGCATGCGGGCCTCCTTCAGCTCCTCACCGGCAGCATACCAAAAGTTTTTATGAACACTTTTTAAGCTACAGTAATCAAGGCAGCTTTTTATAATACAAAAATATTCACAGAAAATTAGAATTAATCCTGAAACATAGTCACATAGACATGGAAATTGTATTGGAAACAAACCTACTACCGATCAACTTTATATTACACCATGTGTGGAAGTTAAATATACAAATGCAATCGGATGAAATCTGACTACTATTATATATCATACAAAAAAGAGATCAATGCAGAAAATAAATAAATATTTTTGAAGTTTGTAGAGGAGACTCTCTTTTTTTTTTAAATATTTATTTATTTTTAGTTCTTGGCGGACACAACACCTTTGTTTGTTTGTGGTGCTGAGGATCGAACCCGGGCCGCACGCATGCCAGGCGAGCGCGCTACCGCTTGAGCCACATCCCCAGCCAAACAGAGGAGACTCTCTTAATGTTTTTGTCATCTGCGTACCTCACTTTCTTAGAGTGTTCTATTTTAAAATCAAGAAGATGATTTCCATAAATTAGATTACATTAAAATTAAAAGTATTCACTAAAATAAACTCCTTTTTAAAATTGATTCTTAAGACATTTTACTTAAAACCATTTTTTGTATTAGGTACTTTACACAAAGTTTTTTCATGGTATATGTACTCTGATTCCACATAAAAAACAATCCATTAAACAGGGAATACAGGGAATATGTTTCACAAATTTGTCATTTTATTTACTCTCTCTCTCTCTCTCTCTCTCTCTCTCTTTCTTCTTCTTCTTCTTTTTCTTCTTCTTCTTCTTCTTCTTCTTCTTCTTCTTCTTCTGCTTCTTCTGCTTCTTCTGCTTCTTCTTCTTCGTGAACATACCTGAAGGAGTAATAAAGAAAATTTTAATGTAACATATTGAGTGAAAACGTGGAATTAAAGTAAATTTTTCTTTCTTTCTTTCTTTTTTCTTTCTTTCTTTCTTTCTTTCTTTTTCTTTCTTTCTTTCTGTATTTCTTTCTTTCTTTTTTAGTAAATGCTCACTCTGAAAATAATATCATTGTTTTAATGGAGAGATTTTCAAATTGTTTTCTGAAAAGTAAATATTTTAATCTTTGTGGTAGGCATGGTGGGTAGATTTATCTCACATTATTTGATTCTACCATTGTAGAATTCAATAAACCATAGACAGTATGTAAATAAATCTAGTTATCAATTAATTTTTCTTGGGTCAGGACTTTAGTGTTGTATTGACAAAGTCCACACTGAACCTCAGGTTGTCAAGGACAAATAAGTTTTCTTTTAGTATGTTTTCTGAATTTGCATTAAATACAATTATTTTGGTTTTGTGTGTAAAGATAAATTTTAATAAACACAGGTTCCACAAAAGTCCTACTGCTAAGTCAAACAAAATATTTAATACTCTACACAGAAACTCTGAAACACTTTCAAAGAAATATTTAAAAGCCTAAATAAATATGGTCAGATCCTTGCTCATGAATTAGAAGAGTCAGTGTTGCAAAACTGTTCACTTTCAACAAAGTTACCTGTAGATTCATTTTAGTAGTAAACAAAAATCTCCAGAGTGTGTGTGTGAGTGTGTGTGTGTGTGTATGTGCTTGTGTCTGTGTGTGTGCTATGTGTTTATGTGTGTGTGTATCTAAATTAGTAAGACGTTTTAAAAATTTTAGCATTGGCATGTTGAATAAGGCAGAAATATTTTTGAGAAGTGAATCATTAGATACCAAAAGTTTTTTTTTTTGTTTGTTTTTTGTTTTTTCCGATTTTAGAAAAATAGTTTTCAGTGGCTCTGGGTGAGGAACAGTGTGTAGATGCCGAGTGCTCGGTTACATCAGGCAGCAGCCCCTCGAGGTGGTCCGTGGGTCCCCCTGCTGGTGGAAAAGATCCTCCCGGTTCTCCTTCTCCCGCACCACAGAAGACTGCTTCACTGCTCCTGTGGCCACTTCCTCTCCATCGGCGTGGACCAGCACAGTGCGGAAACTTTCGCCCGAGCCCCAGCTGCTCTGGCTCTTCCACACCAGGGTGGCGGGGGGCTGTGGGCCACCCCGGCACCAGCTGCCCACACCGTGACTGTCTGGCCGGCCCGCAGGACGTACTTGGGTGTGAACTTACAGGCGATCTCATCGCCCTCCAGGACCTGCCTCTTAATCCTCCAGTTCCCCAGGGACTGATCCTTGTCTGAGTCCTTCTTGAGCCGCAGGAACCTGCCCTCCAGGTCAATCTCCTCCGTGCTGACGCTGCAGGTGGCAGAGGCCTGCTGGGCCAGGAGGAAGCTGCTGCTGCTGCTGCCCGAGCCAATGCTGCCCGAGCCAATGCCACTTGAGCCGCTGCCTGGGGGCTCCTCCGCCTCCAGACGCAGCCGCTTGCTTCGGCTTGAACGCCCAGCTCTGGACATGCTGCTGCTGCTGCTCCAGGTGGCCCGTGAGATGGTGACCCGTGAGGAGGGGCTGGGAGCCAGCTTCAGCCTCTCCTCCTCGCCCTCTCGGAGCTTGCGGTAGGCGCTGATCTCCATGTCCAAGGTCAACTGGACGTCCAGCAACTCCTGGTACTCGGCCAGCTGTTGCTGCATCACATCACGCATCTCCATCATCTCCTGCTCCTTGGCGTCCAGCGTCTTCCGGAACTTCTCCCGCTCCTCAGTCCTGGCCCCTTCCAGCTCTCGGATGCGGTCCTCAGCAGCACTGGCCTGCTTCTGGAGGCTGGAGATCTGGTAGCTGGGGGACTCGATCCGCATGCGGGCCTCCTTCAGCTCCTCACCGGCAGCATACCAAAAGTTTTTATGAACACTTTTTAAGCTACAGTAATCAAGGCAGCTTTTTATAATACAAAAATATTCACAGAAAATTAGAATTAATCCTGAAACATAGTCACATAGACATGGAAATTGTATTGGAAACAAACCTACTACCGATCAACTTTATATTACACCATGTGTGGAAGTTAAATATACAAATGCAATCGGATGAAATCTGACTACTATTATATATCATACAAAAAAGAGATCAATGCAGAAAATAAATAAATATTTTTGAAGTTTGTAGAGGAGACTCTCTTTTTTTTTTAAATATTTATTTATTTTTAGTTCTTGGCGGACACAACACCTTTGTTTGTTTGTGGTGCTGAGGATCGAACCCGGGCCGCACGCATGCCAGGCGAGCGCGCTACCGCTTGAGCCACATCCCCAGCCAAACAGAGGAGACTCTCTTAATGTTTTTGTCATCTGCGTACCTCACTTTCTTAGAGTGTTCTATTTTAAAATCAAGAAGATGATTTCCATAAATTAGATTACATTAAAATTAAAAGTATTCACTAAAATAAACTCCTTTTTAAAATTGATTCTTAAGACATTTTACTTAAAACCATTTTTTGTATTAGGTACTTTACACAAAGTTTTTTCATGGTATATGTACTCTGATTCCACATAAAAAACAATCCATTAAACAGGGAATACAGGGAATATGTTTCACAAATTTGTCATTTTATTTACTCTCTCTCTCTCTCTCTCTCTCTCTCTCTTTCTTCTTCTTCTTCTTTTTATTCTTCTTCTTCTTCTTCTTCTTCTTCTTCTTCTTCTTCTTCTTCTTCTTCTGCTTCTTCTGCTTCTTCTGCTTCTTCTTCTTCGTGAACATACCTGAAGGAGTAATAAAGAAAATTTTAATGTAACATATTGAGTGAAAACGTGGAATTAAAGTAAATTTTTCTTTCTTTCTTTCTTTTTTCTTTCTTTCTTTCTTTTTCTTTCTTTCTTTCTGTATTTCTTTCTTTCTTTTTTAGTAAATGCTCACTCTGAAAATAATATCATTGTTTTAATGGAGAGATTTTCAAATTGTTTTCTGAAAAGTAAATATTTTAATCTTTGTGGTAGGCATGGTGGGTAGATTTATCTCACATTATTTGATTCTACCATTGTAGAATTCAATAAACCATAGACAGTATGTAAATAAATCTAGTTATCAATTAATTTTTCTTGGGTCAGGTCTTTAGTGTTGTATTGACAAAGTCCACACTGAACCTCAGGTTGTCAAGGACAAATAAGTTTTCTTTTAGTATGTTTTCTGAATTTGCATTAAATACAATTATTTTGGTTTTGTGTGTAAAGATAAATTTTAATAAACACAGGTTCCACAAAAGTCCTACTGCTAAGTCAAACAAAATATTTAATACTCTACACAGAAACTCTGAAACACTTTCAAAGAAATATTTAAAAGCCTAAATAAATATGGTCAGATCCTTGCTCATGAATTAGAAGAGTCAGTGTTGCAAAACTGTTCACTTTCAACAAAGTTACCTGTAGATTCATTTTAGTAGTAAAAAAAAAATCTCCAGAGTGTGTGTGTGAGTGTGTGTGTGTGTATGTGCTTGTGTCTGTGTGTGTGCTATGTGTTTATGTGTGTGTATATCTAAATTAGTAAGACGTTTTAAAAATTTTAGCATTGGCATGTTGAATAAGGCAGAAATATTTTTGAGAAGTGAATCATTAGATACCAAAAGTTTTTTTTTTTTTTTGTTTTTTTTTTGTTTTTTCCGATTTTAGAAAAATAGTTTTCAGTGGCTCTGGGTGAGGAACAGTGTGTAGATGCCGAGTGCTCGGTTACATCAGGCAGCAGCCCCTCGAGGTGGTCCGTGGGTCCCCCTGCTGGTGGAAAAGATCCTCCCGGTTCTCCTTCTCCCGCACCACAGAAGACTGCTTCACTGCTCCTGTGGCCACTTCCTCTCCATCGGCGTGGACCAGCACAGTGCGGAAACTTTCGCCCGAGCCCCAGCTGCTCTGGCTCTTCCACACCAGGGTGGCGGGGGGCTGTGGGCCACCCCGGCACCAGCTGCCCACACCGTGACTGTCTGGCCGGCCCGCAGGACGTACTTGGGTGTGAACTTACAGGCGATCTCATCGCCCTCCAGGACCTGCCTCTTAATCCTCCAGTTCCCCAGGGACTGATCCTTGTCTGAGTCCTTCTTGAGCCGCAGGAACCTGCCCTCCAGGTCAATCTCCTCCGTGCTGACGCTGCAGGTGGCAGAGGCCTGCTGGGCCAGGAGGAAGCTGCTGCTGCTGCTGCCCGAGCCAATGCTGCCCGAGCCAATGCCACTTGAGCCGCTGCCTGGGGGCTCCTCCGCCTCCAGACGCAGCCGCTTGCTTCGGCTTCAACGCCCAGCTCTGGACATGCTGCTGCTGCTGCTCCAGGTGGCCCGTGAGATGGTGACCCGTGAGGAGGGGCTGGGAGCCAGCTTCAGCCTCTCCTCCTCGCCCTCTCGGAGCTTGCGGTAGGCGCTGATCTCCATGTCCAAGGTCAACTGGACGTCCAGCAACTCCTGGTACTCGGCCAGCTGTTGCTGCATCACATCACGCATCTCCATCATCTCCTGCTCCTTGGCGTCCAGCGTCTTCCGGAACTTCTCCCGCTCCTCAGTCCTGGCCCCTTCCAGCTCTCGGATGCGGTCCTCAGCAGCACTGGCCTGCTTCTGGAGGCTGGAGATCTGGTAGCTGGGGGACTCGATCCGCATGCGGGCCTCCTTCAGCTCCTCACCGGCAGCATACCAAAAGTTTTTATGAACACTTTTTAAGCTACAGTAATCAAGGCAGCTTTTTATAATACAAAAATATTCACAGAAAATTAGAATTAATCCTGAAACATAGTCACATAGACATGGAAATTGTATTGGAAACAAACCTACTACCGATCAACTTTATATTACACCATGTGTGGAAGTTAAATATACAAATGCAATCGGATGAAATCTGACTACTATTATATATCATACAAAAAAGAGATCAATGCAGAAAATAAATAAATATTTTTGAAGTTTGTAGAGGAGACTCTCTTTTTTTTTTAATATTTATTTATTTTTAGTTCTTGGCGGACACAACACCTTTGTTTGTTTGTGGTGCTGAGGATCGAACCCGGGCCGCACGCATGCCAGGCGAGCGCGCTACCGCTTGAGCCACATCCCCAGCCAAACAGAGGAGACTCTCTTAATGTTTTTGTCATCTGCGTACCTCACTTTCTTAGAGTGTTCTATTTTAAAATCAAGAAGATGATTTCCATAAATTAGATTACATTAAAATTAAAAGTATTCACTAAAATAAACTCCTTTTTAAAATTGATTCTTAAGACATTTTACTTAAAACCATTTTTTGTATTAGGTACTTTACACAAAGTTTTTTCATGGTATATGTACTCTGATTCCACATAAAAAACAATCCATTAAACAGGGAATACAGGGAATATGTTTCACAAATTTGTCATTTTATTTTACTCTCTCTCTCTCTCTCTCTCTCTCTCTCTTCTTCTTCTTCTTCTTTTTCTTCTTCTTCTTCTTCTTCTTCTTCTTCTTCTTCTTCTTCTTCTGCTTCTTCTGCTTCTTCTGCTTCTTCTTCTTCGTGAACATACCTGAAGGAGTAATAAAGAAAATTTTAATGTAACATATTGAGTGAAAACGTGGAATTAAAGTAAATTTTTCTTTCTTTCTTTCTTTTTTCTTTCTTTCTTTCTTTCTTTCTTTTTCTTTCTTTCTTTCTGTATTTCTTTCTTTCTTTTTTAGTAAATGCTCACTCTGAAAATAATATCATTGTTTTAATGGAGAGATTTTCAAATTGTTTTCTGAAAAGTAAATATTTTAATCTTTGTGGTAGGCATGGTGGGTAGATTTATCTCACATTATTTGATTCTACCATTGTAGAATTCAATAAACCATAGACAGTATGTAAATAAATCTAGTTATCAATTAATTTTTCTTGGGTCAGGACTTTAGTGTTGTATTGACAAAGTCCACACTGAACCTCAGGTTGTCAAGGACAAATAAGTTTTCTTTTAGTATGTTTTCTGAATTTGCATTAAATACAATTATTTTGGTTTTGTGTGTAAAGATAAATTTTAATAAACACAGGTTCCACAAAAGTCCTACTGCTAAGTCAAACAAAATATTTAATACTCTACACAGAAACTCTGAAACACTTTCAAAGAAATATTTAAAAGCCTAAATAAATATGGTCAGATCCTTGCTCATGAATTAGAAGAGTCAGTGTTGCAAAACTGTTCACTTTCAACAAAGTTACCTGTAGATTCATTTTAGTAGTAAACAAAAATCTCCAGAGTGTGTGTGTGAGTGTGTGTGTGTGTGTATGTGCTTGTGTCTGTGTGTGTGCTATGTGTTTATGTGTGTGTGTATCTAAATTAGTAAGACGTTTTAAAAATTTTAGCATTGGCATGTTGAATAAGGCAGAAATATTTTTGAGAAGTGAATCATTAGATACCAAAAGTTTTTTTTTTGTTTGTTTTTTGTTTTTTCCGATTTTAGAAAAATAGTTTTCAGTGGCTCTGGGTGAGGAACAGTGTGTAGATGCCGAGTGCTCGGTTACATCAGGCAGCAGCCCCTCGAGGTGGTCCGTGGGTCCCCCTGCTGGTGGAAAAGATCCTCCCGGTTCTCCTTCTCCCGCACCACAGAAGACTGCTTCACTGCTCCTGTGGCCACTTCCTCTCCATCGGCGTGGACCAGCACAGTGCGGAAACTTTCGCCCGAGCCCCAGCTGCTCTGGCTCTTCCACACCAGGGTGGCGGGGGGCTGTGGGCCACCCCGGCACCAGCTGCCCACACCGTGACTGTCTGGCCGGCCCGCAGGACGTACTTGGGTGTGAACTTACAGGCGATCTCATCGCCCTCCAGGACCTGCCTCTTAATCCTCCAGTTCCCCAGGGACTGATCCTTGTCTGAGTCCTTCTTGAGCCGCAGGAACCTGCCCTCCAGGTCAATCTCCTCCGTGCTGACGCTGCAGGTGGCAGAGGCCTGCTGGGCCAGGAGGAAGCTGCTGCTGCTGCTGCCCGAGCCAATGCTGCCCGAGCCAATGCCACTTGAGCCGCTGCCTGGGGGCTCCTCCGCCTCCAGACGCAGCCGCTTGCTTCGGCTTGAACGCCCAGCTCTGGACATGCTGCTGCTGCTGCTCCAGGTGGCCCGT
Source organism: Urocitellus parryii (assembly GCF_045843805.1). Lineage (NCBI taxonomy): Eukaryota > Metazoa > Chordata > Mammalia > Rodentia > Sciuridae > Urocitellus > Urocitellus parryii. The sequence continues at coordinate 10,035 of NW_027552634.1, read as the reverse complement.
GAGATGGTGACCCGTGAGGAGGGGCTGGGAGCCAGCTTCAGCCTCTCCTCCTCGCCCTCTCGGAGCTTGCGGTAGGCGCTGATCTCCATGTCCAAGGTCAACTGGACGTCCAGCAACTCCTGGTACTCGGCCAGCTGTTGCTGCATCACATCACGCATCTCCATCATCTCCTGCTCCTTGGCGTCCAGCGTCTTCCGGAACTTCTCCCGCTCCTCAGTCCTGGCCCCTTCCAGCTCTCGGATGCGGTCCTCAGCAGCACTGGCCTGCTTCTGGAGGCTGGAGATCTGGTAGCTGGGGGACTCGATCCGCATGCGGGCCTCCTTCAGCTCCTCACCGGCAGCATACCAAAAGTTTTTATGAACACTTTTTAAGCTACAGTAATCAAGGCAGCTTTTTATAATACAAAAATATTCACAGAAAATTAGAATTAATCCTGAAACATAGTCACATAGACATGGAAATTGTATTGGAAACAAACCTACTACCGATCAACTTTATATTACACCATGTGTGGAAGTTAAATATACAAATGCAATCGGATGAAATCTGACTACTATTATATATCATACAAAAAAGAGATCAATGCAGAAAATAAATAAATATTTTTGAAGTTTGTAGAGGAGACTCTCTTTTTTTTTTAAATATTTATTTATTTTTAGTTCTTGGCGGACACAACACCTTTGTTTGTTTGTGGTGCTGAGGATCGAACCCGGGCCGCACGCATGCCAGGCGAGCGCGCTACCGCTTGAGCCACATCCCCAGCCAAACAGAGGAGACTCTCTTAATGTTTTTGTCATCTGCGTACCTCACTTTCTTAGAGTGTTCTATTTTAAAATCAAGAAGATGATTTCCATAAATTAGATTACATTAAAATTAAAAGTATTCACTAAAATAAACTCCTTTTTAAAATTGATTCTTAAGACATTTTACTTAAAACCATTTTTTGTATTAGGTACTTTACACAAAGTTTTTTCATGGTATATGTACTCTGATTCCACATAAAAAACAATCCATTAAACAGGGAATACAGGGAATATGTTTCACAAATTTGTCATTTTATTTACTCTCTCTCTCTCTCTCTCTCTCTCTCTCTTTCTTCTTCTTCTTCTTTTTCTTCTTCTTCTTCTTCTTCTTCTTCTTCTTCTTCTTCTTCTTCTTCTGCTTCTTCTGCTTCTTCTGCTTCTTCTTCTTCGTGAACATACCTGAAGGAGTAATAAAGAAAATTTTAATGTAACATATTGAGTGAAAACGTGGAATTAAAGTAAATTTTTCTTTCTTTCTTTCTTTTTTCTTTCTTTCTTTCTTTCTTTCTTTTTCTTTCTTTCTTTCTGTATTTCTTTCTTTCTTTTTTAGTAAATGCTCACTCTGAAAATAATATCATTGTTTTAATGGAGAGATTTTCAAATTGTTTTCTGAAAAGTAAATATTTTAATGTTTGTGGTAGGCATGGTGGGTAGATTTATCTCACATTATTTGATTCTACCATTGTAGAATTCAATAAACCATAGACAGTATGTAAATAAATCTAGTTATCAATTAATTTTTCTTGGGTCAGGTCTTTAGTGTTGTATTGACAAAGTCCACACTGAACCTCAGGTTGTCAAGGACAAATAAGTTTTCTTTTAGTATGTTTTCTGAATTTGCATTAAATACAATTATTTTGGTTTTGTGTGTAAAGATAAATTTTAATAAACACAGGTTCCACAAAAGTCCTACTGCTAAGTCAAACAAAATATTTAATACTCTACACAGAAACTCTGAAACACTTTCAAAGAAATATTTAAAAGCCTAAATAAATATGGTCAGATCCTTGCTCATGAATTAGAAGAGTCAGTGTTGCAAAACTGTTCACTTTCAACAAAGTTACCTGTAGATTCATTTTAGTAGTAAAAAAAAAATCTCCAGAGTGTGTGTGTGAGTGTGTGTGTGTGTATGTGCTTGTGTCTGTGTGTGTGCTATGTGTTTATGTGTGTGTATATCTAAATTAGTAAGACGTTTTAAAAATTTTAGCATTGGCATGTTGAATAAGGCAGAAATATTTTTGAGAAGTGAATCATTAGATACCAAAAGTTTTTTTTTTTTTTTGTTTTTTTTTTGTTTTTTCCGATTTTAGAAAAATAGTTTTCAGTGGCTCTGGGTGAGGAACAGTGTGTAGATGCCGAGTGCTCGGTTACATCAGGCAGCAGCCCCTCGAGGTGGTCCGTGGGTCCCCCTGCTGGTGGAAAAGATCCTCCCGGTTCTCCTTCTCCCGCACCACAGAAGACTGCTTCACTGCTCCTGTGGCCACTTCCTCTCCATCGGCGTGGACCAGCACAGTGCGGAAACTTTCGCCCGAGCCCCAGCTGCTCTGGCTCTTCCACACCAGGGTGGCGGGGGGCTGTGGGCCACCCCGGCACCAGCTGCCCACACCGTGACTGTCTGGCCGGCCCGCAGGACGTACTTGGGTGTGAACTTACAGGCGATCTCATCGCCCTCCAGGACCTGCCTCTTAATCCTCCAGTTCCCCAGGGACTGATCCTTGTCTGAGTCCTTCTTGAGCCGCAGGAACCTGCCCTCCAGGTCAGTCTCCTCCGTGCTGACGCTGCAGGTGGCCGAGGCCTGCTGGGCCAGGAGGAAGCTGCTGCTGCTGCTGCCCGAGCCAATGCTGCCCGAGCCAATGCCACTTGAGCCGCTGCCTGGGGGCTCCTCCGCCTCCAGACGCAGCCGCTTGCTTCGGCTTGAACGCCCAGCTCTGGACATGCTGCTGCTGCTGCTGCTCCAGGTGGCCCGTGAGATGGTGACCCGTGAGGAGGGGCTGGGAGCCAGCTTCAGCCTCTCCTCCTCGCCCTCTAGGAGCTTGCGGTAGGCGCTGATCTCCATGTCCAAGGTCAACTGGACGTCCAGCAACTCCTGGTACTCGGCCAGCTGTTGCTGCATCACATCACGCATCTCCATCATCTCCTGCTCCTTGGCGTCCAGCGTCTTCCGGAACTTCTCCCGCTCCTCAGTCCTGGCCCCTTCCAGCTCTCGGATGCGGTCCTCAGCAGCACTGGCCTGCTTCTGGAGGCTGGAGATCTGGTAGCTGGGGGACTCGATCCGCATGCGGGCCTCCTTCAGCTCCTCACCGGCAGCATACCAAAAGTTTTTATGAACACTTTTTAAGCTACAGTAATCAAGGCAGCTTTTTATAATACAAAAATATTCACAGAAAATTAGAATTAATCCTGAAACATAGTCACATAGACATGGAAATTGTATTGGAAACAAACCTACTACCGATCAACTTTATATTACACCATGTGTGGAAGTTAAATATACAAATGCAATCGGATGAAATCTGACTACTATTATATATCATACAAAAAAGAGATCAATGCAGAAAATAAATAAATATTTTTGAAGTTTGTAGAGGAGACTCTCTTTTTTTTTTAAATATTTATTTATTTTTAGTTCTTGGCGGACACAACGCCTTTGTTTGTTTGTGGTGCTGAGGATCGAACCCGGGCCGCACGCATGCCAGGCGAGCGCGCTACCGCTTGAGCCACATCCCCAGCCAAACAGAGGAGACTCTCTTAATGTTTTTGTCATCTGCGTACCTCACTTTCTTAGAGTGTTCTATTTTAAAATCAAGAAGATGATTTCCATAAATTAGATTACATTAAAATTAAAAGTATTCACTAAAATAAACTCCTTTTTAAAATTGATTCTTAAGACATTTTACTTAAAACCATTTTTTGTATTAGGTACTTTACACAAAGTTTTTTCATGGTATATGTACTCTGATTCCACATAAAAAACAATCCATTAAACAGGGAATACAGGGAATATGTTTCACAAATTTGTCATTTTATTTACTCTCTCTCTCTCTCTCTCTCTCTCTCTCTTTCTTCTTCTTCTTCTTTTTCTTCTTCTTCTTCTTCTTCTTCTTCTTCTTCTTCTGCTTCTTCTGCTTCTTCTGCTTCTTCTTCTTCGTGAACATACCTGAAGGAGTAATAAAGAAAATTTTAATGTAACATATTGAGTGAAAACGTGGAATTAAAGTAAATTTTTCTTTCTTTCTTTCTTTTTTCTTTCTTTCTTTCTTTCTTTCTTTTTCTTTCTTTCTTTCTGTATTTCTTTCTTTCTTTTTTAGTAAATGCTCACTCTGAAAATAATATCATTGTTTTAATGGAGAGATTTTCAAATTGTTTTCTGAAAAGTAAATATTTTAATCTTTGTGGTAGGCATGGTGGGTAGATTTATCTCACATTATTTGATTCTACCATTGTAGAATTCAATAAACCATAGACAGTATGTAAATAAATCTAGTTATCAATTAATTTTTCTTGGGTCAGGTCTTTAGTGTTGTATTGACAAAGTCCACACTGAACCTCAGGTTGTCAAGGACAAATAAGTTTTGTTTTAGTATGTTTTCTGAATTTGCATTAAATACAATTATTTTGGTTTTGTGTGTAAAGATAAATTTTAATAAACACAGGTTCCACAAAAGTCCTACTGCTAAGTCAAACAAAATATTTAATACTCTACACAGAAACTCTGAAACATTTTCAAAGAAATATTTAAAAGCCTAAATAAATATGGTCAGATCCTTGCTCATGAATTAGAAGAGTCAGTGTGGCAAAACTGTTCACTTTCAACAAAGTTACCTGTAGATTCATTTTAGTAGTAAACAAAAATCTCCAGAGTGTGTGTGTGAGTGTGTGTGTGTGTATGTGCTTGTGTCTGTGTGTGTGCTATGTGTTTATGTGTGTGTGTATCTAAATTAGTAAGACGTTTTAAAAATTTTAGCATTGGCATGTTGAATAAGGCAGAAATATTTTTGAGAAGTGAATCATTAGATACCAAAAGTTTTTTTTTTTTTTTCCGATTTTAGAAAAATAGTTTTCAGTGGCTCTGGGTGAGGAACAGTGTGTAGATGCCGAGTGCTCGGTTACATCAGGCAGCAGCCCCTCGAGGTGGTCCGTGGGTCCCCCTGCTGGTGGAAAAGATCCTCCCGGTTCTCCTTCTCCCGCACCACAGAAGACTGCTTCACTGCTCCTGTGGCCACTTCCTCTCCATCGGCGTGGACCAGCACAGTGCGGAAACTTTCGCCCGAGCCCCAGCTGCTCTGGCTCTTCCACACCAGGGTGGCGGGGGGCTGTGGGCCACCCCGGCACCAGCTGCCCACACCGTGACTGTCTGGCCGGCCCGCAGGACGTACTTGGGTGTGAACTTACAGGCGATCTCATCGCCCTCCAGGACCTGCCTCTTAATCCTCCAGTTCCCCAGGGACTGATCCTTGTCTGAGTCCTTCTTGAGCCGCAGGAACCTGCCCTCCAGGTCAGTCTCCTCCGTGCTGACGCTGCAGGTGGCCGAGGCCTGCTGGGCCAGGAGGAAGCTGCTGCTGCTGCTGCCCGAGCCAATGCTGCCCGAGCCAATGCCACTTGAGCCGCTGCCTGGGGGCTCCTCCGCCTCCAGACGCAGCCGCTTGCTTCGGCTTGAACGCCCAGCTCTGGACATGCTGCTGCTGCTGCTGCTCCAGGTGGCCCGTGAGATGGTGACCCGTGAGGAGGGGCTGGGAGCCAGCTTCAGCCTCTCCTCCTCGCCCTCTAGGAGCTTGCGGTAGGCGCTGATCTCCATGTCCAAGGTCAACTGGACGTCCAGCAACTCCTGGTACTCGGCCAGCTGTTGCTGCATCACATCACGCATCTCCATCATCTCCTGCTCCTTGGCGTCCAGCGTCTTCCGGAACTTCTCCCGCTCCTCAGTCCTGGCCCCTTCCAGCTCTCGGATGCGGTCCTCAGCAGCACTGGCCTGCTTCTGGAGGCTGGAGATCTGGTAGCTGGGGGACTCGATCCGCATGCGGGCCTCCTTCAGCTCCTCACCGGCAGCATACCAAAAGTTTTTATGAACACTTTTTAAGCTACAGTAATCAAGGCAGCTTTTTATAATACAAAAATATTCACAGAAAATTAGAATTAATCCTGAAACATAGTCACATAGACATGGAAATTGTATTGGAAACAAACCTACTACCGATCAACTTTATATTACACCATGTGTGGAAGTTAAATATACAAATGCAATCGGATGAAATCTGACTACTATTATATATCATACAAAAAAGAGATCAATGCAGAAAATAAATAAATATTTTTGAAGTTTGTAGAGGAGACTCTCTTTTTTTTTAAATATTTATTTATTTTTAGTTCTTGGCGGACACAACGCCTTTGTTTGTTTGTGGTGCTGAGGATCGAACCCGGGCCGCACGCATGCCAGGCGAGCGCGCTACCGCTTGAGCCACATCCCCAGCCAAACAGAGGAGACTCTCTTAATGTTTTTGTCATCTGCGTACCTCACTTTCTTAGAGTGTTCTATTTTCAAATCAAGAAGATGATTTCCATAAATTAGATTACATTAAAATTAAAAGTATTCACTAAAATAAACTCCTTTTTAAAATTGATTCTTAAGACATTTTACTTAAAACCATTTTTTGTATTAGGTACTTTACACAAAGTTTTTTCATGGTATATGTACTCTGATTCCACATAAAAAACAATCCATTAAACAGGGAATACAGGGAATATGTTTCACAAATTTGTCATTTTATTTACTCTCTCTCTCTCTCTCTCTCTTTCTTCTTCTTCTTCTTCTTTTTCTTCTTCTTCTTCTTCTTCTTCTTCTTCTTCTTCTTCTTCTTCTGCTTCTTCTTCTTCTGCTTCTTCTTCTTCTTCTTCTTCTTCTTCTTCTTCTTCTTCTTCTTCTTCTTCTTCGTGAACATACCTGAAGGAGTAATAAATAAAATTTTAATGTAACATATTGAGTGAAAACGTGGAATTAAAGTAAATTTTTCTTTCTTTCTTTCTTTTTTCTTTCTTTCTTTCTTTCTTTCTTTATTTTTCTTTCTTTCTTTCTGTATTTCTTTCTTTCTTTTTCAGTAAATGCTCACTCTGAAAATAATATCATTGTTTTAATGGAGAGATTTTCAAATTGTTTTCTGAAAAGTAAATATTTTAATCTTTGTGGTAGGCATGGTGGGTAGATTTATCTCACATTATTTGATTCTACCATTGTAGAATTCAATAAACCATAGACAGTATGTAAATAAATCTAGTTATCAATTAATTTTTCTTGGGTCAGGTCTTTAGTGTTGTATTGACAAAGTCCACACTGAACCTCAGGTTGTCAAGGACAAATAAGTTTTGTTTTAGTATGTTTTCTGAATTTGCATTAAATACAATTATTTTGGTTTTGTGTGTAAAGATAAATTTTAATAAACACAGGTTCCACAAAAGTCCTACTGCTAAGTCAAACAAAATATTTAATACTCTACACAGAAACTCTGAAACATTTTCAAAGAAATATTTAAAAGCCTAAATAAATATGGTCAGATCCTTGCTCATGAATTAGAAGAGTCAGTGTGGCAAAACTGTTCACTTTCAACAAAGTTACCTGTAGATTCATTTTAGTAGTAAACAAAAATCTCCAGAGTGTGTGTGTGAGTGTGTGTGTGTGTATGTGCTTGTGTCTGTGTGTGTGCTATGTGTTTATGTGTGTGTGTATCTAAATTAGTAAGACGTTTTAAAAATTTTAGCATTGGCATGTTGAATAAGGCAGAAATATTTTTGAGAAGTGAATCATTAGATACCAAAAGTTTTTTTTTTTTTTTCCGATTTTAGAAAAATAGTTTTCAGTGGCTCTGGGTGAGGAACAGTGTGTAGATGCCGAGTGCTCGGTTACATCAGGCAGCAGCCCCTCGAGGTGGTCCGTGGGTCCCCCTGCTGGTGGAAAAGATCCTCCCGGTTCTCCTTCTCCCGCACCACAGAAGACTGCTTCACTGCTCCTGTGGCCACTTCCTCTCCATCGGCGTGGACCAGCACAGTGCGGAAACTTTCGCCCGAGCCCCAGCTGCTCTGGCTCTTCCACACCAGGGTGGCGGGGGGCTGTGGGCCACCCCGGCACCAGCTGCCCACACCGTGACTGTCTGGCCGGCCCGCAGGACGTACTTGGGTGTGAACTTACAGGCGATCTCATCGCCCTCCAGGACCTGCCTCTTAATCCTCCAGTTCCCCAGGGACTGATCCTTGTCTGAGTCCTTCTTGAGCCGCAGGAACCTGCCCTCCAGGTCAGTCTCCTCCGTGCTGACGCTGCAGGTGGCCGAGGCCTGCTGGGCCAGGAGGAAGCTGCTGCTGCTGCTGCCCGAGCCAATGCTGCCCGAGCCAATGCCACTTGAGCCGCTGCCTGGGGGCTCCTCCGCCTCCAGACGCAGCCGCTTGCTTCGGCTTGAACGCCCAGCTCTGGACATGCTGCTGCTGCTGCTGCTCCAGGTGGCCCGTGAGATGGTGACCCGTGAGGAGGGGCTGGGAGCCAGCTTCAGCCTCTCCTCCTCGCCCTCTAGGAGCTTGCGGTAGGCGCTGATCTCCATGTCCAAGGTCAACTGGACGTCCAGCAACTCCTGGTACTCGGCCAGCTGTTGCTGCATCACATCACGCATCTCCATCATCTCCTGCTCCTTGGCGTCCAGCGTCTTCCGGAACTTCTCCCGCTCCTCAGTCCTGGCCCCTTCCAGCTCTCGGATGCGGTCCTCAGCAGCACTGGCCTGCTTCTGGAGGCTGGAGATCTGGTAGCTGGGGGACTCGATCCGCATGCGGGCCTCCTTCAGCTCCTCACCGGCAGCATACCAAAAGTTTTTATGAACACTTTTTAAGCTACAGTAATCAAGGCAGCTTTTTATAATACAAAAATATTCACAGAAAATTAGAATTAATCCTGAAACATAGTCACATAGACATGGAAATTGTATTGGAAACAAACCTACTACCGATCAACTTTATATTACACCATGTGTGGAAGTTAAATATACAAATGCAATCGGATGAAATCTGACTACTATTATATATCATACAAAAAAGAGATCAATGCAGAAAATAAATAAATATTTTTGAAGTTTGTAGAGGAGACTCTCTTTTTTTTTTAAATATTTATTTATTTTTAGTTCTTGGCGGACACAACACCTTTGTTTGTTTGTGGTGCTGAGGATCGAACCCGGGCCGCACGCATGCCAGGCGAGCGCGCTACCGCTTGAGCCACATCCCCAGCCAAACAGAGGAGACTCTCTTAATGTTTTTGTCATCTGCGTACCTCACTTTCTTAGAGTGTTCTATTTTCAAATCAAGAAGATGATTTCCATAAATTAGATTACATTAAAATTAAAAGTATTCACTAAAATAAACTCCTTTTTAAAATTGATTCTTAAGACATTTTACTTAAAACCATTTTTTGTATTAGGTACTTTACACAAAGTTTTTTCATGGTATATGTACTCTGATTCCACATAAAAAACAATCCATTAAACAGGGAATACAGGGAATATGTTTCACAAATTTGTCATTTTATTTACTCTCTCTCTCTCTCTCTCTCTTTCTTCTTCTTCTTCTTCTTTTTCTTCTTCTTCTTCTTCTTCTTCTTCTTCTGCTTCTTCTTCTTCTTCTTCTTCTTCTTCTTCTTCTTCTTCTTCTTCTTCTTCTTCTTCTTCTTCTTCTTCGTGAACATACCTGAAGGAGTAATAAATAAAATTTTAATGTAACATATTGAGTGAAAACGTGGAATTAAAGTAAATTTTTCTTTCTTTCTTTCTTTTTTCTTTCTTTCTTTCTTTCTTTATTTTTCTTTCTTTCTTTCTGTATTTCTTTCTTTCTTTTTCAGTAAATGCTCACTCTGAAAATAATATCATTGTTTTAATGGAGAGATTTTCAAATTGTTTTCTGAAAAGTAAATATTTTAATCTTTGTGGTAGGCATGGTGGGTAGATTTATCTCACATTATTTGATTCTACCATTGTAGAATTCAATAAACCATAGACAGTATGTAAATAAATCTAGTTATCAATTAATTTTTCTTGGGTCAGGTCTTTAGTGTTGTATTGACAAAGTCCACACTGAACCTCAGGTTGTCAAGGACAAATAAGTTTTGTTTTAGTATGTTTTCTGAATTTGCATTAAATACAATTATTTTGGTTTTGTGTGTAAAGATAAATTTTAATAAACACAGGTTCCACAAAAGTCCTACTGCTAAGTC